>NC_025693.1:4434201-4447493 GCF_000633955.1 Camelina sativa
TTCACAAACCGAATCCACTAACTTTTCACTCATATTATAATCTGCCTTATTTTGCATGACTCTAGCAGCTAGGGATAATTGTGAGTGACCTTCATGGCAACCATCATATAATGGATTTTTTGCACCTTCTAACAAGTCGTAGAATTTCTTGGAATGGTTAAGTACCGGTTCCTCGACATTCTGATAACTACCATCTTGATGATAATTATCTTGATGATAATTATCTTGATGATAATTATCATCTAAACTTATGTTATAACGAAATGCATCATTCACCATATCCACATATCTATCTCCTACCACATTACCCACTTCTTCATTCCCACTTACAAACGTCGGATCTACATAACTCGTTACTATGCCCATATTAATTTCTTCCCCATGTTTATACTAAACATAATAATCTGGCATAAACCCACAGCAAAAAAGATGATTCCAAATTGTACCCCCCGGAAGACGCCTACCGTTTTTGCACTTATCACAAGGGCAGTGAAACTTACCACCATTATTTTGTGCTAAACGCTGACTATTTGCAAAAGCCATGAACTCCTCTACCCCGGTGCTGAACTCTTCCGTGAAATTTCCCGTCATTTCATCAAGCCTCTTATACATCCACTCCCGAAAATGACTATAATTAGAACTTCCCGCCATTATTAAAGATCTCTCACTCTCGTTTTTTTTTCTCTTTTGATTTTTTTTCTCACTCTCGTTTTTTTTTTCTCTTTTGATTTTTTTTCTCACTCTCGAATTTTTTTTTCTCACTCTCGATTTGTTTCTTATTAATGCTCTTGCTTGTGGTGTGAATGAAATAAGAAACGAATGTGTGGTATATATAGAGTATTTTGGCGACTGATTACCGACTGTAAAACGACTGTGATGTGACTCAAACTAACTGTCGCAACAAAACAAAGCTTACCAACCCCACAAACGAATAAAACGTGTTTCTTTTTGGCCGATATGTTTGCGACTCACCTCAATAGTCGCTTAGTAGTCGCCAAATGGCCGACTAACAAATGTAGTCGTATGTTAGTAGCCAAATTAACGACTCACCGCAGTAGTCACCATGTAGTCGTCAAATTAGCTACTGTTTGCTGACAAAATTACTTTCTTGTCTTTCAGTCGTAAAGTTGTCGCTAATTAACGACTACTTAACCAACTACTCATTTCAGTCGGTAAAAAACGACTAACTTACGACTAAATTTTAGCAGTTGTAAAGTAGTAGTTGAACAGTCGTTATATAGTCACTAAATTTGGCGACTACGAGTTTAGTCGCCAATCGTAGTCGTAAATTGCCTGTTTTCTTGTAGTGTGTGGCGATCAAGTCTTGGTACCGTTTCTGATTCCTCTCGAATTCTGTGGACTCCGTCTTGGTCTCGTCTTTGTTGCTCGGTATGGTCGTCTCTGATTCCATTAATGGAAATAGAGAAAAGAGGATATGAGGAACTCCTGTTGTGTTCTGTGTCTGGACAAAGTTTGGTTTGGGTAAAGTAATGAAGTTAGTTTCACACATGTTATAAAAAGTTTCATAACTAAACCATCCCCACAACCCTCATATCTTTCTTACCGTCGCGATCCTCAGCAATTCGATTCCGATATTAGAAATCTAAAATTTAGACAAGATAACTTAGATAGACAGCTCCAATAATGTAGATAAGTTACATGCGGGTGCATGCCTTCGATTATTTAGACAATAGTGACATGTAATGTACAAAACTGAAAAATATTTTGTCGACTTGTTTAGTTACCATCGGTAATAGGTTGTCTTAAAATTATGTTTGGTAATCAATATAATGATAACAATCTCAATAAATGCCAATCGCAAAATAATATTTTTTAATTATAAACTTTTTTTAATTGTTATGTCTTTTTTTTTGTGACAACAATAGAATCAGCTCAAACGAGCCAATTTGGAGGAAAATTGTTCACAAACAAAACATGCTGCGGAGACAGTCGCGCTCGGCGTGCCAGGGAGTCCGCAACTACATTCGCAGTGCGGGGAACTAGAGATAGAGAGAAAGTAGTAAACTCCGCTTGATCAGTCTTGATATCGTCCAGGTAGGGTGTGAAAGCCGGCCAATCGTGAGGAGAAGACACCATCTTCACCAAGTCAGAACAGTCCGTATAAAAAGCCACGTCCCGGTAGTCATGTCCAATCATGCATCGCATAGCCCAAATGAAAGCTTCTACTTCAGCATGAAGAGGAGACAAACTTCGTCGGAAATTAGTTGCTCCCATATTTGACCCCAAATCGGTAGGGGAAGAACAAACCCAACCTGCTCCTGCAAAAACGTCAGTCGCTTTCCAAGAGCCATCAACAAAACACCGATTACCTGTTAAAAAATTTGGTAGAGAGCATAAAGAAGCCCTTAGCCTAGAATGAGGGACAAGGGGAGGATTGGGAAGACCCTCATCCTCAGCCTCCTCCTGGGCCTGTAGCCAGGCTTTTGCCTCTCCCTCTGCCAACCGAACAACATCCTGTGGATTCTCCATAACATTCTCAAAAAATCGTGCATTACGCGCTTTCCAAATATACCACATAAGCCACGGAAAAGTGGTTATCTGAGACCCCGGATTAGAAGAACCTAATAAATGATCCACATTAGCGTACACTGACTCCGTCGGAAAGGAATCCGGTCCTACGGGAACCTGAGCTAAAGCCCACGCCTGACGAGCCGGAGGGCACCAAAAAATAGCATGATTTCTTGTTTCTTCCTCAGCCCCACACCGTACACACACTAAATCACATGCAATGCCGCAACATCGCAGATTTTTCGAAACCGAAATACACCCTGTCAGGACCTGCCATATAAAATGTTTAATTTTCGGAGGATAGGCAACCCCCCAAACCCCAGCCAAGAGAGGAGTTATCTCTGGACCTGCTCGAGAGACCGCCTTAAACCGTGTTGAAGCAAAACGTTCCGTATCATACCCAGACTTAACTGTATACTTTCCAGATTTTGTAAAATGCCAACCGAAGGAATCGTTTAGCCGTCGACTTCCTAATGGTATAGCCCCTATTAGATCAACATCTTCCAGGGCAAAATGCTCCTTAAGCATATCCGTACGCCAAGTGTTAGTGTGACAATCAATTAAATGAGAAATTTTAAGAGAAGGATCCTTGAGAGGACCCTTACTGAGTGCTGGTCTTGGGGATTGAGCCGGTACCCAGGGGTCCGTCCATATCAAAATGGACTCCCCCAAACCAACCCGTATAATAAGCCCTTTATGAACCAAAGATCTAGTAGAAATTATACTTCTCCACCCATAAGATGGAGAGTAAGAGCGTATCGGTTCCATAGGATTGGAGTTCCGATAGTACCTACCTTTGAAAACTCTAGCAAACAAAGAGTCTGGAGCGTCAATCAGTCGCCACAGTTGCTTTGCTAATAATGCCAAATTAAAGTCATCAATCTGCCTAAAACCCAAACCTCCCCTCTGTTTACTACAATAGAGCTTATCCCAAGCTAACCAGTGCATTCCCCCAGACTGTCCTGAAGTTCTCCACCAAAAATTTGCCACTGCACTCGTAAATTTTGATGTTATTGTTTTTGGTAATCGGAAGCACGACATTACAAAAGTCGGTACTGCCGTGGCCACAGACTTGATCATCACCTCCTTTCCCACTTTGGAGAGAAGTTTTGCCGACCAGCCTGTCGTTCGACCCTGTAGTCGGTCCCGAACAAAAGAGAAAACCTTTGTCTTAGACCCTCCCAGGTTCTCCGGTAATCCTAAATATGAACCCATACCGCCCAAATTTGATATCCCCAACACCCCCTGCATCTCCGTCCTCACAGCTTCATCCACTTTATGACCAAATTGGATTGAAGATTTGTCAAAATTTATTTGTTGACCCGAGACGGCCTCATACTGTTTTAAGATATCCGAAATAACTTCACATTGAGCCTTATCTACTTTGCAGAAAAATAGGCTATCATCTGCAAATAATAGATGCGTAATTGGCGGACATTTGTTCGCTACTTTAATCCCTGTAATTTGTTTATCCCGTTCTGCCCTCCGAATATTTGCAACTAAAACCTCCGTGCACGAAATAAATAAATAGGGTGACAGCGGATCTCCCTGCCGTAGGCCTCTTTCCGGGACAATCCTACCATTGGGTTGGCCATTTAAAAGGACTTTATATTCAACAGAAGTAACACAAAACATAATTCTGGAGATCCATGTCTCCCCAAAGCCCATTTTCTGTAACAGAGCCTCAATAAAACCCTATTCCACCCTATCATACGCCTTGCTCATATCTGTTTTGATCGCCATAAATTTCCCTTTACACGAGGGATTTGTTCGTAACCCATGAAACATCTCCTGAGCAATGAGAATATTATCCGAGATCAAGCGGCCTGGAACAAAAGCAGATTGCGTTTCCGAGATAAGCTCTCGCAGCACTACTTTTAACCGTTGACACAAGATTTTGGAAATAATATTGTAGCCCACATTACACAAACTAATAGGACGCATCTCCACCATCCGGGTTGGCTTGGCCACCTTTGGGATCAAACAAATATGCGTCCGATTTAAACTTTTATCAAAAACACCCTCTACAAAAGAACCGGTTAACCATAGCGACGAGATCCTCCTTGACAACGCTCCAAGCCTTCTGGAAAGACAAAGCTGTCATTCCATCCGGACCGGATGCCTTATCTGGGGACATCATAAATAAAGCCTTATGGATTTCCATCTCCGTTTCCGGAGCCATTAAACTCACATTTACCTCATCCATTATTACCGTCGGCACCTCCCGCAACGCCTCCTCAAAATTAGCCGGGTGAATAGAAGTAAACAATTCCTCAAAATACGAAACTCCCACATTGCAGATATCGTCATCCTTCGTTGACCAAACATTGTCCCTGTCATAAAGACCAGTGATCCGATTGCGAGCCCGTCGCTGCTTTGTTTGAGCTTGAAAGTACTTTGTGTTTTTATCTCCCACCTGCATCGATTACGACTTTTCTGATACCAATAAATTTTCTCATCATTATACGCATCACGCAGACGAGTAGTTAAATCAGTAATAACCCCTGAAGTAACTGCATCATCCGCTTGGGCCACAGCCAACTGGCGCTTAAGATCCTCAATAGTGTCTCGCCCAAAAGGAACCTGCTCCTTACGCTAATGACAGATAGCTCGCCGGCAATTCACAATTTTATCAACAAAACTTATCGGACCCTCGTGTTGGTCCCCATTCCAACCCTGCGAAATAGTCTCCATCAGACCTGCCTTCCCCACCCAGCGACGGTCAAACATAAAAGACCGTCTTCCTCGCGAACGCTTGGCCCCTATGTTAACAATAAGCGGGGCATGATCGGAGGCTATCCGAGGCAGATATTCTGTAACCGTGTCCGGAAACAAATTGTGCCAGTCCTCATTACCTAAAGCCCTATCCAACCGACAATGGATCGGTTTTTTATCCCGCCAATCCCGCCAAGACAACCAATCACCGGAAATTCCAAAAAACCACAATCCCGAATCATCCTGTTAAAAGAAAGGAAAGAAGAAGCATGACGAAGCTTCCCCCCTCGCTTCTCATGATTTCCTGTTAATTCATTGAAATTTCCAACAATAAACCAAGGGGTCGACCGATTAGAACTTATTCTTAATAATCTTTCCCAAACTAACTCCCAATTTTTTGGAACAGGATCCCCATAAACAAAGGTTAAATGAATGACCCGTCCATTATAGACAGCTTCAACATCAATTAATTGGTTTGACTCAAGTAAAATAGACACATCAAAAACTTCTTTATTATAAAAGAGAGCCAAACCTCCACTACAACCAATAGGTTCCACAGTTTTTAATTTTTTATAGCCAAAATGGCCTACAAATTGTTCCAAAAAAGAAAAAGATTGCTTTGTTTCCATAAGAAATAAAAAATCTGGTCGATGCTTATTCCATAAATCTCGAAGATTCCCGATTGTAGCCTTATTCCCTAAACCTTGACAATTCCAACTCAAAATATTCATTTAAAGATCTTTGGTTTTGGTGGTTTTGTCCCACCATGGGCTCCCTTAGCCCCTTCCTGAGCCTTGAGAGTCTGGTCGTTATCACTAAGGGTCGAACCCTGTGGAGGAAGTCGGCGCCTTGGTGACAAAAGAAGATTAGCAGTCCGCTTCTTTGTGCTGACCCCCCAAAGTATCAACTGCCCTTTCCCTTTTTTCCCCTTCTCACCGTGAACAGCTTGTGTTTCATTACCAGTCGATCCAATCAAAGCATCCTCAACAGCAACCGACTCCTCCCTTTCTTTGTCTTCCCCCTCCTCATCCAACAAATCATCCTCCTCCATATCAAACTGTTTCCCAGCAGTCTCCTCTACCTCCATAGAATCCTTGTCAGCTGCACCAGAAACGCGTAGCCCCAAATCTCCAATAGCAGAACCCTCCACAACCAAGATATCTTCAACCAAACCCTTTTGCACTGGAGCTTTGGAGACAAGAGTATCCTCAACACCATTTGCTACCTTACCAACCGTAGAAACACCAAGTAAAACCCCCTCCTGCCCCTCAACAGCTTGCGCCTGTACAACCGCAACCCCTACCCCAGCCAGAGCAGGTACAACCGACGCTGGACCTAAGCACCCATTCCCAGCAGCCTCTGTTGAAACGTCCATGACCTGACCTTCTTCACAAAAACTCTCTTCCTGACCAGTACTACTTGTTGACCCTTTCTCAACCTGTGAATCCTGAAATAAAGCCTTTTTTGCAGATTTTTGTTTGGATTGCTCAACCTCTGCCTCCACTACCTCTTCCACAACCGGTGGCATGACAGGAACAAACTGTTGACGAGACTGCCCCCTAGAGAGACCTGTCCGCCCCCGATGTTCCGTCTGGTAACCCGAGCCAGATGACCCTTTGGACGACCCCTTCTTGCGAGTTGAAGAACCGGGAAGCGCCTCTGTTCTGGGTCTAGAGCCCCCATTATGCGACCATTGTGATGACTCTTGGAAGAGCCCCCATGAGAATAACCTCTCCTCGCATCTGCCATAACAGCCCCCTTATAGCTCATTAGCTGACCCTTATCCTGCTCCTCCTCAGGTGGAGAGAGGCTACGAACCAAACCCTTACCCTTAACGAGAGGACAAACTGCCTCATCATGACATAGACTACTGCACTTCTTACACCAACCATGCAAACGTTCATAAAACAACTTAACCACCGTGACTTGGCCGTCGAAAAACTCAATATCCGTCTCGAAGCATAAAGGCTTGAGACCATCGATTGTCACCTGCACCCTCCCTCTGTCTATATCAACATCCTCTACCACCCCCAAATCAGAACCAATATCACTAAAAGTAGGCTCAGCCCAAAATTGGATTGGCACATCCGTGACCCAGACCCAAAATTTCAGAGATGATGGGTAGTTGGGATCCACCACTGGTGTCCACCTCACCAACGACACCATCGAAGAATCAAAGTGAAAAGGCTCCTTGGATAACACCTCGATAATATCTGCCTCCTCATCAAAATCAAACTGGAACTTGCCGGATCCTAGATCAGCACCCGCCACTCTCCCCTCCACTTGCCAAATACGTGGTAACACGATCAACATAGATTTCGTATCCTGCATTTGTGGGTTAAAGCACCTCCCAACCACCATTTTTGAGTAACCAGCAATAAGCGCAGAATTATCAAAATAAGATATCTTGATTCTGCGCCTTGGTCTCGCCTCTCCCTCTTTCTGTCCAGCCAAACCCTTCCCCATTAACCCAGCTTGCGACATCGCTACCCACCCACACCAACAAATCAAAAACAAAGAAACGAAAACCGGAAGAGAGCTCAAAGAAATAGAGAAGAGTAAATTGTGCCTTAACTCAAAGCTTCCCAACCCCGCTTTATACTGAGGAAACCACCAGCAAACCAAACAAAGAAGATTAGTTATTAAAGAGGAAACCATATGCTCAGTCGCCAAATATTGCGTGGACCTTCTAAGCAAGGAAACTAAATCCATATCAAATAAAGCACAGACGATCCCCGAATCCGTAATCCACTGTAATCGAATCCCCAAAGACCATAAACTCAGATACACCATAAAGTAGCATGAGATTCCTGAAGAAACCGGGCACCAACCATTAAAAGCCCCTCGATACCCAGAATCTGAAAACCGCTCCCACCACATCACCAAAAGACCAGAAGTAGCAAACCCACCCATACCTTTCCAAAACTGCCATAAATCAGAAGAGGAATTGATATCCTGAATCCTGTACAATCCTCGAATTAAAACCAAAACCTCAAGAAAAGAACCCAAAGCAAATCGCATGGAAACCAAAATCAGGATCTTCTTAAACGTAATCACCATGATAACTACAAAGATCCCCCAATCATAGCTCGATAAACCTTGTAAAACCAAATATCCCAAAGCAAGCCAATAAATCCAAAGATCGAGTATCCACCCCAAAGCCAGGATCCAGGTAGATATTGCGAAACCACAAAATCCTTGTGAAGCCCATCTTACGAATCGAATCACAATAAGATCTGAGAGAAATGAAGCCCCCAGCCGAAATCCCCTGAGATACTCTCCCCACCAAATCCACACCAATACCCGAGTGAAACCCTCGTGAACCCAATACTCCGTAGATAGAACCCCATACGCATCACCAAAAGAAACCAAAGACAAAACCTTAATCAATCGAAGAAGAAAACTCATCGCTGGGTCATAAACCTTGTTATGTCTATTAATTGTAGATGATGAGAACATAACCGAAGTAAACCGGTGTCGATTAGGATAAGGTTAGAAACAATGAGAATATCATATGTGATCTTATTGTTGTTAGGTTTTGGGTAGATTATGTTAAATATTTGATTCATGTATATCTCCTAATTTATAGCCACCCTTCACATGTATAAATACTTCTACAATATTATGATAATGGATATGAAGAAAAATAGTTAAAAGTCTTGTGTTCTTATAAACTTTGATTGGGACCTTATCAGTAGAGTTGTGTTTTTATCCCAATAGTTGTGTTTATTTAAATATTCATATTTTTTTTGAATATTTGTCTCTCATTCAACAACTAACAAATCATTTTTTTTTGTTTTAAGGCTTTAAGCTGAATCTAACTAATTTGATTATATCCAAAGTCATTAAATAATCTAACTCAAGATTTTAAAACAATATAATAATAGAAAATTAGCTTTAAATATCGCAATTGCGTCTATTTACATAATTTAATAAAAGAGATAAGCTTGGATAAATTATGGGAAAAAGACAAATATATTGAAAAAAAATATATATATTTAAGAAAGTTGAGATAAAAGAAGAAGAGATGATAGTGATGATGATGATAAGATTCTCGATTTAAAATCAAAATGGGTCCGAATATAAATACAATTTATAAAGACTGAGATTTCATTGTGATTTCTGGGTTCGGGGTTCGGGGTTAGGGGTTCGGGGTTCGTGGGATGGGAATCGGAGTTCGGGGTTCAAGGTTCAAGGTTCAGGGTTCAGGGTTTAGGATTCAGGGTTCAGGGTTCAGGGTTCAGGGTTCAGGGTTTCTTTGTGATTTGTCCCAAATTNGTTCGGGGTTCGTGGGTTGGGGATCGGAGTTCGGGGTTCAAGGTTCAGGGTTCAGGGTTCCGGGTTCAGGGTTCAGTGTTTCTTTGTGATTTGTCCCTCATCTCACTCACAAAGACTGAGATTTCTTTGTGATTTGTCCCTAATCTCAGTCACAAAATCTGAGATTTCTTTGTGATTTGTCCCCAATCTCAGTCACAAAGACTGAGATTTCTTTGTGTTTTGTCCCTAATCTCAGTCATAAAGACTGAGATTTCTTTGTCATTTGTCCCTAATCTCAGTCACAAAGACTGAATTTTTTTTGTGATTTGTCCCTAGTCTCAGTCACAAAGACTGAGATTTCTTTGTGATTTGTCCATAGTCTCAGTCACAAAGACTGAGATTTTTTTCTGATTTGTCCCTAATCTCAGTCACAAAGACTGAGTTTCTTAGTGATTTGTGATTTGTCCCTAGACTCAGTCACAAAGACTTAGTTATTTGTGATTTGTCGCTAATCTCAGTCACAAAAACTGAGATTTTTTTGTGATTTGTCCCTAGTCTCAGTCACAAAGACTGAGATTTTTTTGTGATTTGTCCCTAATCTCAGTCACAAAGACTGAGATTTCTTTGTGATTTTGTCCCTAATCTCAGTCACAAAGACTGAGATTTCTTTGTGATTTGTCCCTAATCTAAGTCACAAAGACTGAAATTTCTTTGTGATTTGTCCCTAGTCTCAGTCACAAAGACTGAGATTTCATTGTGATTTCTGGGTTCGGGGTTCGGGGTTAGGGGTTCGGGGTTCGTGGGTTGGGGATCGGAGTTCGGGGTTCAAGGTTCAGGGTTCAGGGTTCAGGGTTCAGGGTTCAGGGTTCAGGATTCAGGATTCAAGGTTCAGGGTTCAGGGTTCCGGGTTCAAGGTTCAGGGTTTCTTTGTGATTTGTCCCTCATCTCAGTCACAAAGACTGAGATTTCTTTGTGATTTGTCCCTAATCTCAGTCACAAAGACTGAGATTTCTTTGTGATTTGTCTCTAGTCTCAGTCACAAAGACTGAGATCTCTTTGTGATTTGTCCCTAGTCTCAGTCACAAAGACTGAGATTTCTTTGTGATTTGTCCCTAGTCTCAGTCACAAAGACTGAGATTTCTTTGTGATTTGTCCCTAATCCCAGTCACAAAGACTGAGATTTCTTTGTGATTTGTCCCTAATCTCAGTCACAAAGACTGAGATTTCTTTGTGATTTGTCCCTAGTCTCAGTCACAAAGACTGAGATTTCTTTGTGATTTGTCCCTAGTCTCAGTCACAAAGACTGAGATTTCTTTGTGATTTGTCCCTAGTCTCAGTCACAAAGACTGAGATTTCTTTGTGATTTGTCCCTAGTCTCAGTCACAAAGACTGAGATTTCTTTGTGATTTGTCCCTAGTCTCAGTCACAAAGACTGAGATTTCTTTGTGATTTGTCCCTAGTCTCAGTCACAAAGACTGAGATTTCTTTGTGATTTGTCCCTAGTCTCAGTCACAAAGACTGAGATTTCTTTGTGATTTGTCCCTAGTCTCAGTCACAAAGACTGAGATTTCTTTGTGATTTGTCCCTAGTCTCAGTCACAAAGACTGAGATTTCTTTGTGATTTGTCCCTAGTCTCAGTCACAAAGACTGAGATTTCTTTGTGATTTGTCCCTAATCTCAGTCACAAAGACTGAGATTTCTTTGTGATTTGTCCCTAATCTCAGTCACAAAAACTGAGATTTCTTTGTGATTTGTCCCTAATCTCAGTCACAAAGACTGAGATTTCTTTGTGATTTGTCCCTAATCTCAGTCACAAAGACTGAGATTTCTTTGTGATTTGTCCCTAATCTCAGTCACAAAGACTGAGATTTCTTTGTGATTTGTCCCTAATCTCAGTCACAAAGACTGAGATTTCTTTGTGATTTGTCCCTAGTCTCAGTCACAAAGACTGAGATTTCATTGTGATTTCTGGGTTCGGGGTTCGGGGTTAGGGGTTCGGGGTTCGTGGGTTGGGGATCGGAGTTCGGGGTTCAAGGTTCAGGGTTCAGGGTTCAGGGTTCAGGGTTCAGGGTTCAGGATTCAGGATTCAAGGTTCAGGGTTCAGGGTTCCGGGTTCAAGGTTCAGGGTTTCTTTGTGATTTGTCCCTCATCTCAGTCACAAAGACTGAGATTTCTTTGTGATTTGTCTCTAGTCTTAGTCACAAAGACTGAGATCTCTTTGTGATTTGTCCCTAGTCTCAGTCACAAAGACTGAGATTTCTTTGTAATTTGTCCCTAGTCTCAGTCACAAAGATTGAGATTTCTTTGTAATTTGTCCCTAGTTCCAGTCGCAAAGACTGAGATTTCTTTGTGATTTGTCCCTAGTCTCAGTCACAAGGACTGAGATTTCTTTATGATTTGTCCCTAGTCTCAGTCACAAAGACTGAGATTTCTTTATGATTTGTCCCTAGTCGCAGTCACAAAGACTGAGATTTCTTTATGATTTGTCCCTAGTCGCAGTCACAAAGACTGAGATTTCTTTATGATTTGTCCCTAGTCGCAGTCACAAAGACTGAGATTTCTTTATGATTTGTCCCTAGTCGCAGTCACAAAGACTGAGATTTCTTTATGATTTGTCCCTAGTCGCAGTCACAAAGACTGAGATTTCTTTATGATTTGTCCCTAGTCGCAGTCACAAAGACTGAGATTTCTTTATGATTTGTCCCTAGTCGCAGTCACAAAGACTGAGATTTCTTTATGATTTGTCCCTAGTCGCAGTCACAAAGACTGAGATTTCTTTATGATTTGTCCCTAGTCGCAGTCACAAAGACTGAGATTTCTTTATGATTTGTCCCTAGTCGCAGTCACAAAGACTGAGATTTCTTTATGATTTGTCCCTAGTCGCAGTCACAAAGACTGAGATTTCTTTATGATTTGTCCCTAGTCGCAGTCACAAAGACTGAGATTTCTTTATGATTTGTCCCTAGTCGCAGTCACAAAGACTGAGATTTCTTTATGATTTGTCCCTAGTCGCAGTCACAAAGACTGAGATTTCTTTATGATTTGTCCCTAGTCGCAGTCACAAAGACTGAGATTTCTTTATGATTTGTCCCTAGTCGCAGTCACAAAGACTGAGATTTCTTTATGATTTGTCCCTAGTCGCAGTCACAAAGACTGAGATTTCTTTATGATTTGTCCCTAGTCGCAGTCACAAAGACTGAGATTTCTTTATGATTTGTCCCTAGTCGCAGTCACAAAGACTGAGATTTCTTTATGATTTGTCCCTAGTCGCAGTCACAAAGACTGAGATTTCTTTATGATTTGTCCCTAGTCGCAGTCACAAAGACTGAGATTTCTTTATGATTTGTCCCTAGTCGCAGTCACAAAGACTGAGATTTCTTTATGATTTGTCCCTAGTCGCAGTCACAAAGACTGAGATTTCTTTATGATTTGTCCCTAGTCGCAGTCACAAAGACTGAGATTTCTTTATGATTTGTCCCTAGTCGCAGTCACAAAGACTGAGATTTCTTTATGATTTGTCCCTAGTCGCAGTCACAAAGACTGAAATTTTTTTGTGATTTGTCCCTAGTCTCAATCACAAAGACTGAGACTTCTTTGTGATTTGTCCCTAATCTCAATCACAAAGTCTGAGATTTTTTTGTGATTTGTCCCTAGTCTCAGTCACAAAGACTGAGATTTCTTTGTGATTTGTCCCTAGTCTCAATCACAAAGACTGAGATTTCTTTGTGATTTGTCCCTATTCTTAGTCACAAAGACTAAGACTTCTTTATGATTTGTCCTTAGTCTCAGTC
>NC_025693.1:4447593-4449277 GCF_000633955.1 Camelina sativa
CACAAAGACTAAGATTTCTTTGTGATTTGTCCCCAATCTCAGTCACATAGACTGAGACTTAGTCTCAGTCACAAAGACTGAGACTCTCAGTCACAAAGACTGAGACTTCTTTGTGATTTGTCTCTAATCTCAGTCGCAGAGACTGAGATTTCTTTGTGATTTGTCCCTAATCTCTGTTACAAAGACTGAAATTTCTTTGTGATTTGTCCCTAGTCTCAGTCACAAAGACTAAGATTTCTTTGTGATTTGTCCCCAATCTCAGTCACAAAGACTGAGACTCTCAGTCACAAAGACTGAGACTTCTTTGTGATTTGTCCCTAGTCTCAGTCACAAAGACTAAGATTTCTTTGTGATTTGTCCCCAATCTCAGTCACATAGACTGAGACTTAGTCTCAGTCACTAAGACTGAGACTCTCAGTCACAAAGACTGAGACTTCTTTGTGATTTGTCCCTAGTCTCAGTCACAAAGACTAAGATTTCTTTGTGATTTGTCCCCAATCTCAGTCACATAGACTGAGACTTAGTCTCAGTCACTAAGACTGAGACTCTCAGTCACAAAGACTGAGACTTCTTTGTGATTTGTCCCTAGTCTCAGTCACAAAGACTAAGATTTCTTTGTGATTTGTCCCCAATCTCAGTCACATAGACTGAGACTTAGTCTCAGTCACTAAGACTGAGACTCTCAGTCACAAAGACTGAGACTTCTTTGTGATTTGTCCCTAGTCTCAGTCACAAAGACTAAGATTTCTTTGTGATTTGTCCCCAATCTCAGTCACATAGACTGAGACTTAGTCTCAGTCACTAAGACTGAGACTCTCAGTCACAAAGACTGAGACTTCTTTGTGATTTGTCTCTAATCTCAGTCGCAGAGACTGAGATTTCTTTGTGATTTGTCCCTAATCTCTGTTACAAAGACTGAAATTTCTTTGTGATTTGTCCCTAGTCTCAGTCACAAAGACTGAGATTTCATTGTGATTTCTTGGTTCGGGGTTCGTGGGTTGGGGATCGGAGTTCGAGGTTCAAGGTTCAGGGTTCAGGGTTTAGGGTTCAGGGTTCAGGGTTCATGATTCAGGATTCAAGGTTCAGGGTTCAGGGTTCAGGGTTCAGGGTTCAGGGTTCAGGGTTCAGGGTTCAGGGTTCAGGGTTCAGGGTTCAGGGTTCAGGGTTCAGGGTTTCTTTGTGATTTGTCCCTAATCTCAGTCACAAAAACTGAGATTTCTTTGTGATTTGTCCCTAATCTCAGTCACAAAGATTGAGATTTCTTTGTGATTTGTCTTCTGTCTCAGTTACAAAGACTGAGATTTCTTTGTGATTTATTCCTAGTCTCAGTCACAAAGACTGAGATTTCTTTGTGATTTGTCCCTATTCTCAGTCACAAAGACTAAGATTTCTTTGTGATTTGTCCCTAGTCTCAGTCACAAAGACTGAGATTTTTTTGTGATTTGTCCCTAGTCTCAGTCACAAAGTCTGAGACTTCTTTGTGATTTGTCCCTAGCCACAGTCACAAGGACTGAGATTTCTTTGTTATTTGTCCCTAATCTCAGTCACAAAGACTGAGATTTCTTTGTGATTTGTCCCTAATCTCAGTCACAAAGACTGAGACTTCTTTGTGATTTGTCCCTAGTCTCAGTCACAAAGACTGAGACTTCTATGTGATTTGTCCCTAGTCTCAGTCACAAAGACT
>NC_025693.1:4450824-4511936 GCF_000633955.1 Camelina sativa
GGGTTCAGGGTTCAGGGTTCAGGGTTCAGGGTTCAGGGTTCAGGGTTCAGGGTTCAGGGTTCAGGGTTCAGGATTCAGGGTTCAGGGTTCAGGGTTCAGGGTTTAGGATTCAGGGTTCTTTGTGATTTGTCTCTAATCTCAGTCACAAAGACTGAGATTTATTTGTGATTCGTCCCTAATCTCAGTCACAAATACTGAGATTTCTTTGTGATTTGTCCCTAATCTCAGTTACAAAGACTGAGATTTCTTTGTGATTTGTCCCTAATCTCAGTCACAAAGACAGAAATTTCTTTGTGATTTGTCCCTAGTCTCAGTCACAAAGACTGAGATTTCATTGTGATTTCTGGGTTCGTGGTTCGTGGGTTGGGGATCGGAGTTCGGGGTTCAAGGTTCAGGGTTCAGGGTTCAGGGTTCAGGATTCAGGATTCAAGGTTCAGGGTTCAGGGTAATCTCAGTCATAAAGACTGATATTTCTTTGTGATTTGTCTGTAATCTCAGTTATAAAGACTGAGATTTCTTTGTGATTTGTCCTTAATCTCAGTCACAAAAACTAGATTTCTAGGGTTCGGGGATTTGTCCCTAATCTCAATCACAAAAACTGAGATTTCTAGGGTTCAGGGTTCAGGGTTCAGGGTTCAGGGTTCAGGGTTTAGGGTTCAGGGTTCAGGGTTTAGGGTTCAGGGTTCAGGGTTTAGGGTTCAGGGTTCAGGGTTCAGGGTTCAGGGTTCAGGGTTTCTTTGTGATTTTTCCCTAATCTCGGAGATTTCTTTAAGTCATTGGTAACCAGATTATTTTGTGATGTCTTTAGACGGAGACAGATTCGAATATTGATTCCTTATGGTAAGAATTAAGTACCTGTGACGATTTCTCGGAAAAACGGGACAGATTCCATTAACTCCTTGCGGTTTTGCCCTTCCACTTGAGGGAGCGTGATGGGACGGCGTTAGGTACTGCAACTCGCCACTGGCAACAGGAAACATCGGCGCTGTGACTTGATGATTCCTGAGACACTTCTTCATTGCTCTGTATCGTATGGACTGCACCATTTAGCTGAAATCGCCCTTCTTGTGTTTTCTTCTGATCTTCTTCTGATAGACCCATTTCACCCCTAAAAATTCAGACAACGGTAATGTGTTACTCTCTACCTATCTGTCACCAAGTAATATGGAAACCGCGAGAAAACGAGCAGGCCAAGAAACTCTGTACTTACCTCCATAGCTGTTCTACAATCTCTCCTTTGTTCATGTGCTGCTCCAAGATAATAGGTACATCTTCTGGCGTCACATACCCATACCCATACCTAGACAGAAGAATGATTCTATCATCAAGTCAAAATCAGGGTATGATTGATTTGGACATTACAGAGAACGTCAAAGTTCAATCAACATCTTAATTTTTAAACAAAACACTCAAAATGAATTCTTGATCTACTTTGGAAAATTATTATAAAACCACATGAAAGAAAGAAGTATGTCGCCTCAAACTAGTCAATAAAATATATATCTTTCGTTACGCACCAGTGTCTTGTGACTTCCCTGTTGATGTTTGATCTATAGATGATAACATTGCCAGCGTATTTGTGACCACCAATGTGAGAACATGGGCTAACTGACACTTTACCTTGAAGACCATGAAACTCAAGTTCTTCTCTGAATCTACTAACCAGCGACGGCCCACAAACCCCACATCGCCGGTCTCGGGATCCATGGGAACATACAAAGACATATGAGCCTTTTAGCAATTTAGGATTTCCAGGCAGCCATTCACCATCCTTCACAAGCACCTCTACCACAAACGTTTCCACATCAAAATGAGTCAACCTTCTGCATTTTAGTTTAATTGAAACTGTCAAAAACAAGTCCACACTGTTGAAAAGTGAGAGAAAAGAAATCTCTAACTAGCACAGCATGACTTTAACCCTTACCTGTATCTTATCATATCAGGAAAGATAAGTACATCACCATTGGAGGTCTCGGTTCCATCATGTCCCTCACATATTGTGAGTCGAGTCTACATAACAATGGACGAAAAGGAAAAAAAACATGAGCCACGACGCTTAAAATATACGCTTAAAATATCATAAAATGCCAGACCTGTAAGGCCTCATCATAAGACTATCCGATGATAAACAATCAAAACATCCAGTAAAGACAACATCTCCACTTAAATTCAAAACTGACATAGCACATGAAATAAGAGTAAAGAAACTGCACAATAAAGCTCAAAAAAACGTAGCTGCGTGCCCTATGATCCCATCTTGAAGGCAAAAAGTTATGATGTTATCTATAGAATCTTGCTAGAATACACTTTATCTTATCTGACCCAAACATAAAACCTGAGAGTCACCAGGAAAGAGGTTTTATGACTCACTAAGATCTTAAACATGTATTAATTAAAGCCAAAACAACAGAGAGCAAGTGCTTTTTGCTCATTTGGGAGGACATAACTTTCAAAAGAAGAAAAATAAGTTGGAATCACAAAGCCATGGAACAAACTTAATCAGACCTAAATCTATGAAATTGAGAATCAAGCAATAAACTTGATTCAAGTCAACAGCTGAATCAATCCGATGAAGATGGAATAAAAAAAATCGGAGATTAGGAAACCTCACCTCAGCCAATGAAGCCTTCCCTTTATTGTGTCCTTCACCTTCACCATGACCATAACACCGAAAGATTCTCCCTCTTTGAGTTTGTTATCCAAGTTTCCGAACCTAAATCTTATCCTCTGTGCTTTGGCTTCTCCTTAGCATTCTCTCTCATGGCATTTCTTTTCTCTTCCCTGTAACATATACAAACATTAATAACAGATGGGCGTATGGTACAACAATTTACATAAGAATGTATTCCCTAAAACAAAAATCTTATTATCTATACTTTTCTTCAGGATTAACTTGCTGTCTGCACCGGGTGCACACTCCTGGTAACTCATAACCAAACTGCTACATTTCAGCGGGTTATCAATGTTCTCTTTGTAGCATTTCATCCACGCTTCGTGATCTTCAGAACAAGGCATTGGTTTCGGTTCAGGGACCTTGAACTCTTTCTCCCTCAACTCCTTGGCTTTCTCTGTCACTTCATGAACAAGGTTCTTCTCTACTTTCTCCAGCTTCTCAAGAATCTTCTCACTCTCTTTCGAAACAGACTTTATCAACTTCAACTCCGCGCTTGCTGCTGCTTGTTGCGGTATTGGGAAAGAAAAACGGTGGCTGCATTGGTAACTCTGACATTGGATTCGGCTTCTCTGCATCGTGGTGGTGTGTTTTCGCTTCTTGTTCCACCTTCCTCTGTGGTGACACTTTGGGTTTGGTTTTCTTCGCCTTCCTCTTTGGTTGATCGTTGCCTTCAGCTAGCTGACTGATCAGCTTTGAACTGATCTGAATCGAAAAGTCACCCATACTCTACCAAGTTTGCAAAAACCTAGAAGATGAAATCCATATCAAGAAACACATCAATTTCACAACAAAGCTTGCTTATAGTTTTGCCAAGATCTTCAATTCGACTAAACTCTAGCTAACTACCACAGCAACATAAGTTGACTCTTTCTGTACAAGTTCTAGATTATTTAAAGCTTAAGCAATACAAGCGTGCCTATAAGCTAAAGTATGAGTCCAACATTGCTACAAAATACACAATAATGTTTATGAAGACTTAAATCCAGATTCGAAGATATTCTCATCGTCGTAGATACGATACAAACCAAATCGATCCATACGAATTCGAACGAGTGATTCATCGAAATCGATTTAGAACGATTCTGGATAAAAATTTCTACAGAGCAAGGATTCGAAAAAAAAAAAAAAAAAACCTAGAATCTTACATCAAGGATCAAAAATTCGAAGCGAGGAAACCAAAATTCACATATAATTGGAGATGAAGATAGTAAAGAGAATCAATATACCTGGAAGGAGAAGAAGATCGGAGAAAGGATCGGTGAACGGCGACTCTCTCTCTCTCTTCGCTAGTAAGAACAAAACTCCGTCGTCGCAGCTACGAAGACGAGAAAGAAGAAACTGAGAGACGCTGGTTCGGAAATGTATGGGCTTAGTTACAACATAAAAGTGCTATCTTGATCCCAATTTTGCTTATTGGGCTTTTAACGCCTTTATATCCTCTTTTTATGTATTCGAAATTTTTTTTGATCCTTGTTTAATAACTCCACCTTCTTGTCCCGGATATGATGATTATGGTCATTAGTTGAATCCATTAAAACTACATTATTACAAAAAAATATAAAAGATCAAAGTTTTTTTAGGGTTTTGTGCAAAAAAACCCTCCAAATGGTATTTTTTTGCAAGAAAACCCTCCATATCAAATAAATGCAGGTCAATACTACAATCTCAAAAGTCACCCGCAATATAACCCTCTTCTGTATCGATGACGTGTCACTCTAAAAATCTTGTTGTTTTTATGACAAAAAATGGCAACACATTCAGATTTTTTTTAATTAAAATTTAGAAAAAAAATTGTCGCTTTGTCGTCTCCAATCCTGAGCTACGCATCGACCAAGCTCCTCGCCTCCACTTGGCTCAACCATCCGTTTAAAGAGAGGACTTTCCACCACTGACATGATGACAATGCTTTCGGTAACCCACTTATTCTTTACAACTTCTTCCGCCGCAACCACCACACCGACATCACCTGATAACCGCCTCCAATTCGGATTTTGCCTCGGATGCACCTTCATATGCTCCAATTCGTTCAGATCCAGAGTTAATTGAGTCCATCGAAAGAGCCAAATCCATGAGAATGGTACGGAGTGATGTGCGATGTTCTCTCCAAGCTATTCAGTTTCGACGGCGGCGGAACATCTAAACCTTCCACGATTCAGGGGAAGAAGAAGCTGCCAAGGAAACAATCAAACCCTAGACATTGCTTGTAATTAACTGGATTCGTTTTTGCTATGGTTTTTAGTTGACTTGCATTATGTTGTTTGCAGAGATGCAACATAGGAAGAAGACGAAGTTGCAATTTTTTTTTTCTTATTTTCTTAATTTTTAATTAAAAAAAATCTGAATGTGTTGCCATTTGTTGTCATAAAAACAACAAGATTTTTAGAGTGACACGTCATCGATACAGAAGAGGGTTATATTGCGGGTGACTTTTAAGATTGTAGTATTGACCTGCATTTATTTGATATGGAGGGTTTTCTTGCAAAAAAAATTCCATTTGGAGGGCTTTTTTGCACAAAACCCTTTTTTTTAACCTCAGATTATCAACTTGTTGGACCCAGAGCCGTGCCTATGGGGAAAAAGTCGTTTTGCCTCAAANGGAAAAAGTCATTTTGCCTCAAGCCCCCAAAATATCCTCCATTCTTTCATACTTTTTTTTTTGTGTTTGTGAAATCACATTCAGATGTTTGCTATCATGTACATAAAAAAAGAACTAACATGATAATTTGGTAAACACGTTTATTTAAATATAAAAAAACAACTATGTTTTAGTTTTTTTAGATTAT
This sequence comes from Camelina sativa, assembly GCF_000633955.1. Classification (NCBI taxonomy): domain Eukaryota; kingdom Viridiplantae; phylum Streptophyta; class Magnoliopsida; order Brassicales; family Brassicaceae; genus Camelina; species Camelina sativa. Next base: position 4,456,282 of record NC_025693.1, read on the forward strand.
TGTTTTGTTTTTAATAATTTATATGTTTCAAATAATTTTTACTTTTATTTTATTTGAAAATTTGTTTTAGAAAAATTTTAAAAAAATTTCACAAGAAAAAAGTAGGGCTAGGCATTCGGGTAACCCGTTCGGGTTCGGATATTACCCATTCGGGTTCGGGTAAACGGGTTTAGTAAAATAGAACTCATTGGGTATTTTTAGATATATGGGTTAGGTTCGGTTTGGGTACTATCGGGTTCGGGTCAATTTAGGTTATAAATTTTAGAACCCGATTAGTATCCGAACTACCGGGTACCCGAAAAAATATAATTAATATTAATTACATTTAAATAAATTTAGTTAAATTTTGACTTATGTAACAAAATATTTTAGATATTTTGATTATTTTTGATATTTAGATATAAAACTAAATGAAATATTCAAAATCATAATCATAATTTTGGGATAATTGTATTATATTAATGATAAATATTATATATATGTTTATATGTTCGGGTTTAGTGGGTACCCAAACGGGTACCGGCTATTACCCGACCCTAACCCGAACCCACGGGTATTAGTAAATAGAACCCAATAGGGTTTTATAGGCAAACCCATACCCAACCCAAACTCGATTTTTCGGTTCGGGTTCCGGATTGGGTAATCGGGTACGGTTTTTATGCCCAGGCCTAGAAAAAAGAAAAAATATAGTTTAGAAGACAAAAAAAAGGATAGGGTAGTTTTCAAAATATATATCATATATATAAGGTAATCAATGCATAAGTATGATATATAGGTTTTTGTTTTTTTGGTAGAAAAATAAGAAATATCGACTAAACGAAATGTAATTAATTTGGTGAGGTATAAAATAAGATATAAATAACTTCATAATTGGCATGTGTTAATTCTATTTTCATAGTAGAGATCATAGTAACCAAAATTTTATGTAGTCGATGGTTGCATAATAAAAATTTTAATTTAGTAACAAATATTGAATGGTTGTGAAAGTGATAAACTATTTATATGAGCAGTCATAGTATATAATGTTTTAAAAGATATTTAGCTTTGGTTGGTTGTGCCGATAAAAGCGACCATATAATCAACCATAAAGTTCCATGTAATAAAGAGATCAATTACAAGTTTAAAGTGTATTTTCTTCTTGTAATCATGAATATTTTTTGATCCACTATAAGTCAATTATAAATCAATAACTCAATATATATACTAATTTTATGAAACTTTCAAGATGTCGATTTTATCAGAACAACTACTCATATTTGAATTAGAGTCCAGATCCAAATGATTGGTCATAGTTAACGTAGAAGCTCTCCATTCTTCTTGATCTGTCCACGTACATCTTCTCATGTATGTTTTTCGAATGTATCTTTAGAAATTAGCTGAAACAAAGGATAAGAGAACAAAACAGAGGAAAGAAGTAAACACCTCCCCCTAATTGTCGTATCTTTAGAGGATGATGAAGAGAGTTCAAAGAGAGTTCAACATTTGTTTCACCTACATAGATTCAGATCAACAATATAGTAGGAGTAAAGAACTTTGGAAACTAGAACATCTTTATAATTCTTGTTATAACTAAGTTGACAACTACTACGTGCAGCAGATGTTGGAGATATCTCAGTTCTTCTTGTTCAAAACTATAACCTAAAGGCAAGAGGGATCAACGAACCCAAGGAAAACGAATTGGATACCGCGGTGGTGCTAAAACTATACCCTAAAGCCAAGATAGATTACTAAACCCAAGGGAACCAATTTAACACTTCGGTGGTGTTCAAAACTATACCCTAAAACCAAGAGAGATGACTAAACTCAAAGGAAACCAGTTTCATCTTGTAGTGATAGTCAAAACTATACCCTAAATACAAGACTGATGAATGATAACCCAAAGAAAAACCAATTAAACTCGCACTGATAAAATTATAATTGCCAAATATTATTTCCTTACCTTTAGATAAAGAGTGCAATTCCTCAAATGGTTATGGATCGAGCTTGGCACACTAGCTTAATTCTTCATAGACAAAACAAAAGGATATGTTAGCTTATACTCTACTCGAGATTCTTATAATGAAACAAGGAAGTACAATGTTCAAGCCGAATTGAATATAATAGCTCTAAGATTGCTACATAAAAACTCACAGTAGCTAGAGCATAGAGTCCGAAAGAACAAACATTATCTCTCCGAATTTTGATATGTACCAAAACTTTCGTGGGCTATGTATCAGACTCATCATCCTCATCTTCTACAACCTCAATCTTCAAAACCGAACCATATAATTGAAAAGAAAGCAAACGAATATTATTAGAAAACACAAATCATAAAGAAGATTTTAAGCAAACATCTCATCAAATCCAAGCAAAACGTCGTAAGGCTAAGAACAAATCACAAATCAATAAGAACAACATAATTACCCAGTTAGCTAGCAATTCTAGCAAAACCCAGAAAATTTCAAGTGTCTTGAGAATATAAAAAAGGAGGTGAGTACGCAATATCAATAAGAAATCAACGACATAAACTTTTGGAAAAGACGAACCTTGATAATAGTGGGGAAGTTGAAAGGATCTGAAACATCTGATCCAGAACCAATGTAGGAAAAATCAAAACATGCAAGTCTCTAAGACGAGATCTCTTGCGACATCTCCGGAAATCCTCTAGAGCTTAGATATCAGATCCTCCGCTTCTTCACCACCGGAGAACCATCGTAAATTTCCGTCCGATGATCGAGACAGAAAGGCTTCGAGAGATTCACTCAGATTTCAAAGGGTGACAGAGGATTATGTTCTCTGGAATTTATCTTCGTAAACAGTAAACCCTTCACAATGTCGATCCACAATGGAATTAGCCGCACTAAATTAACAGGCATGACGTCATTAACTAAAGGACAGAAATGTCTTTTAACGTGTGAGGAGTTCCTAAATCTGAACTTCAGTACCTATAGTGCCTAATTCTGAATTTTAGTTTCTTGTCGGTGCTCTTTTCTTAAATAACTCATCTTAAATTTAGATAAGATAACATAGATAACATAGATAGACAACTCCAATAATGAAGATAAGTGACATGCAGTGGTAGATGCATGCCCTCGGTTATTAGACATAAAGTGACATGTTTAGTTACATCGGTATGTTAAGATTATGGTCCCGATTGGTAACGGCTGTTACTGATGACTGTAAAGACTTTAACTTTAAAATTTTAGTTGTAGATAATTTGGCTGTGGATGCTTTGACTGTAGAAACTTTAACTGTTAAAATTTGATTGGTAATAAATACTTTTAAAACTGAAGCTGTTACTTTTATAATTAAAATATATTAAAATGATGATAATGAAAATAAAAATAATTACTATTAAAATAGATCTTAAAAGAAGGAGAAAAAAATAAGAATAATTAATGTGTAAAAATAATTTATGTAAAATTTATATATAAACTTTTGGAGAGCTTTTAAGTATAATGGGGAAGAAAAAAATAAAGTTTTATATTTTTTTTATTTTTTAATTTTAAAGCCTGTTTTTGACGTTTTAAAAATTTTGAGAAAACAAGAAAGGAAAAAAAAATAAGTGACTTACAAAGCTTTTAAAAAATTAAAGTCAAAAAAGTATGATTGGCAAATAAATGGCTTTCAAGGCTTTAATTTTTTTTAAAGTCTTAAAAGTCTTTACCAATCAGGGCCTATGTTTGGTATTAAAGATAATAGATGTATTTGTTTATACAGTATATTTTAATTTTTAATAGATTTTTTCATTTGTTCTTTATGTTAAATTGCTAACTAGGCTAATATTCGTATATAAGTGTATATATATATATATATTTATATTTATAATGTTCTACACTGATTTGATTTAATTTGCAGAAACTTTTAAGTTGTTTTTAATCATTTTGATATTTCTCTTATTTTACTAAAAAAATACAATTTTATTTTATTTCTTTAATTATATTTAATTATAATATTTAAAATAATTTTAAATAGATAGAAAATAATATTAGTGTTATCTCATATTTGTCTTAAAATAAATCATAAGTTCACTTATATTTAACATAACTAATATATACTATGTCTACCAAAAAAAAACTAATATATACTATGCAAAAATATGTTTTTTTTTCTTATAAACTCAATGTTTTTTTCTTTCTCAGGACTGTAAAATACAAAACTCAAAAAGATAAAATCAAACAATTAAAAAGACAATTAAAAAGACAATCAGCTGTCTTGATTCTCACTGAAATTAAACCCAAAAAAAAAAACAACATACAAGAAGCAAAATAAACAAACAGAAATGGTATATAGTATATACCATGTGTAAGAATAGCCACACATTGACCGTAATTGATGATCTTTTACATTTTTAGGGAGGAGAATCGAGTTGTACAATTCATTGATTGATCTTTGAGTAAAGTGTCAATATAGGTGTCAAATGGTCAGTGCATGGAACATGTGGGCGAGTCTGCTTGGACATTGTTTTGTATGGGCAGAAGACTAGAAGTTGGACAGTCACAAATGGACAATGGTCCAAAAATATCCAAACCCAATAAGGACTATGTACAAATGGTCATGCCCTTGGTCACTGCTCACTTTTCTTTTTTTTGATCCGAATTGATGTTTCTTCATTTCATTTCCGATCTTTTTGGTTTTTTGTACTCTATTCTCTGATCTAAGTTTATATTTGCAATTGCGTTTTTGATTTCGTTAGATTTGCTGATTCAATCTCTAAACTCTAAGGATATTTTTATGATTGTTGTTGTGTTGCTGATCTGATGATAATTCCATTCTTGAAAAAACATCAACAATAAACTCATACGACCCTATCCTCATTACAAAATATCAAATTCAAAGACAATCTTAACAACAAACTTAAGTCAAACTCAAATAAAATGTATCAAAGCCAAACTCAAATAAAATGTATCAAAGCCAAACTCAACCATCAACGATAGTCCCTTCTTCCTCTTCAATAAACTTGAAGTCATCACCTACAATTTTCAAATCAAGATAATTAAAAATTCATCACCAATATAGTTCAAATGCAAATAAATTGTATCAAAACTCTTACCAATCTCTTCAAATCCACGAAACCAGTTCTTTCCACAAATCAAACCCTGAACTTTGGTCGGTAAAAGACAACTCCTATACTTATTCAGAACTCGACTAGATACTAAAAGATGATTCCGATGCAACTGTTGCATGTGATTAGAATACTCAAGACATCACATGCCATTGATGCTAATTCTCTAAATCGACTTGTGTTGTCATTCCAATAGGCAATCATATTCAAACTCCTAAATGCAACCATATCTAACACGGGCTCATCCAAATACGTGTCTAGTGGAGATTTTCCATTAACACCGGTCTTTTGAGAAATATAGGAATACAAGCCATGAGATAATACAAACACATAAATTAACTCACAGCAAATGAGTCCACTAAACCCACACATAAATTAAGTCACACTAAACAAGTTAACGTGACTTAAGTCACCAATAGTAAACAGTCCAGCAAATGAGTCCAGCGAATATTAGTTACAACTCACAAGTTAAGACCTTCTCCAATGAAGGGTTTTAAGAGGGGTTTTAACTGAGAGGAAGGAAAAAAATAAATCAGAGATTAGAAAAAATATAAGAAGACCTCTTATTTAATATACTCGGTTTTGTAATAAGAGACCATACATGTCACATATTTGTTGGCCAAACCGAATAATAGAAGATGAAATTACTTTTGTTGGTCGATCGATTTTTCTCTCTCTCTCTCTCTCTCTCTCTCTCTCTTTCTCTCTCTCTCTCTCTCTCTCTCTCTCTCTCTCTCTCTCTCTCTCAGTCCCGAATTGACAATGGAAGGATATGGAATCAGAGGAGATTGGGGTCGGAGGAGATGCGAAGTGGAGGAGATTGAATCAGAGGAGATTGAATCGATTTCGAAATTCAATCGGAGGAGATTAAATCGAATCCGAAATTCAATCGGAGGAGATTTGAATTTGGAGTCAATTCAATCGGAAGAGATTGAATAAATTGGAATCGGAGGGTAAGTTTCTCATTATTATAGTATGAAATCGCAATTAGTGAAACGGATTAGGACTCTTTGATTTATGTTCGCAAATTAGGGTTCTTTGATTTTTGTTCAAAAATTAGGGTTCTTGCTTGCATGTGTTCAGATATAATGCATATTTTTGTTATTAGTTGTCTTTTTCTTGTTTGATTACGAGGAACCAAAAACACTGTGGGCCTGTTTGTGTTCTTGTTCGATTTATCTTCTAGTATGTCTTCTCTCCTTGGGCATGATTGATAAGTTTGTTTTTAATTTGGACATGATTGAAAAGTTTTTTTCTAAATTGGGCATGATTGACAAGTTTGATTTTCAATTGGGCATGATTGTGATCTACATCTCTCTTTTCTTTTGAGGTTAAATGGACAAACTTTCAGTGATGGGCTGAGATCGAGTCTGCTACATGTTCCGCCATGAAGGAAGGTAATTTATCATCCTCTTCTTTCTTCATTTATTTGGTGTTAGTTTAGGTAAGAGTCGAGTCACTCATTGATGAATGTTTTTGTTTGTCGGTTGTGATAAATACAGTTAGTTTAGATAAACACTTAAATTTTTAAAAATAAACCCACTAGTTTATTGTAGTTTAGATAAACACTTAAATTTCAAAACATAAACCCACTAGTTTTAAAAATAAATTACTCCTAAACATTATGAATAAAATACCCACTCTTGATAGTAAAAACACAAAACACACTACATTAACCCTTTAGCAATCTCTTTCTTCTCCTATTAACACACACAAAAAAGTAAGATATGGATTCAGACTCCATGAATTCATATCGTCACTCTTCTGGCTTTTTGGATCTCTTACAAAGTCAACAAGAAACCCACAACCTAGGCAACTCTCCTTATGAGAGTCAATGTTCTGACGCTCTATCTGAAACTGCATCCCCACAAGAAAACCGCAGATCAAGGTATACATGGTTACCAACAGATGATGTGATGCTTGTCAGCGCTTGGCTAAACACGAGCAATGATCCTATTACTTCAAATGAGCAAAGACGTAAAGCCCTTTGAGGATGGATTATGGATTACGTTGTAGCTTGCCCGAATGTTTCACGTCGACCAAAGAGAGAGACTAGTCATTGTAAGCAGAGGTGGGGAAAGATAAACGATATAGTGTGCAAGTTTGTTGGATGCTATGAGGATGCGACAAGGGAGAAATCTAGTGGCTAGAATGAAGATGATGTTATGAAACTAGCAAACCAGAATGATCACAAGATGAAGTTCACCTTGGAGCATGCTTAGCGAGAGCTTAGATATGATCAAAAATGGTGTGCGTCCACATCTACTTGAGGGACTTGAGTGAAAAGGGGAAGGGTGTGTGGGGATGGTTCTGCACAGCCTTCAAGCTTCCAACCGGTGATTGATGTCGAGGATGAACCAAGGCCCCATCCTCCTAGTGTTAAGGCTGCAAAGGGGAAGGCAAAAAGGAGCTCTAACACTGAAGCGGCTGTGGAAGGAGATGGGAAAGCTTTGTTGGAGTTTCAGATGAAAGAGGTTGAGAGGATGGATGAGATGAAGCAAAAGGATTTTGTTTTGAAAGGGAAGGAGTTTGCTTTGAAAGAGAAGCATAGTAAGCATGTGATGCTTGAAAATCTAATTGAAGAAAAGATTCACTTACTGAAACGGAAAAAGCTCTAAAGAACATGTTGGAAATAGATCTAGAAGCAGCCACTTTTTAACTTTTACTTCTTACTTCTTTGATTGTACTTTTACAACAACACAACATATATATACTACATCTTATCTTGACCTAGTTACTTATCTTAATTGTCTCATTTACAACACAAAATAACCCATTAACATTGGGTCTTCATATGCAACATAGCCCAAAAGCCTTTTTTCTTTCTTTCTTCTTTCCTCTTCTTCTTCTACCATTACGACAAAAACTCTCCTCTTCCTTCTTACGATTCTTCTCTTCTTCTTTTCTCCATCTTCAGATTTCTGCAACTTAATCAAGTAGAGGATCAAACTCCAACACTCCCTCTTGTATCCTCTTCTTGATTATCTCTTGTCCTTGGTCTTTGACGGTGACTCTCGCAGCTCCTCGATACACACCTTTCACAATCTCGGCGTAGGTTACAGATAGATTTCCTTTCTCCCTCATTTTTCTAATTGTAGTTACCTCTCCAGCTTCCTTTAGAGCCCCTACCTTTTCAGATTTGGTTCTTGTCTCAATCTCTATTTGATTTTCAACGGAGGATTAATTATTTTTCTTGTTCAACATGTACTCTTGTGTGTGATTCATGGCATCGATCTCTTCCTTGTCCTTTGAATGAATTCCCTTTTTGATATCTACAAAACTCACAGGTAATTTATCTTTCTCCCTCATTATTTCATTCTTTACATTAGCAAGATTGATTGAGTTTGACCTAGTTTCTGATTTGTTACTCATCTAGACAGATCTCTTGTTCTTGTCATGTGTGATTTGAGGCTTCTTCTTCTTCTTCTAATATTGGTTTCATTACAGGCCGAATCATCAATCTTCTTCTCATGTGAGTATCTTGAGTACAAGCTCTTCCTTTTTCTCTCCCTCTTCTCCTGATTTTTCATACTTCGAGTCTTCCTCTTTATTTCCTTCTTATTTTCTTTTTGAATCTGATTCCTCTTCAAATTCTTTAGCTTATTCTTCTCTATTTTGAAGTAATTCAAATCTTTCTTTTGCATGTACCTGTTTGCAGCAACATTCACACAGTCTCCATCTCCCTCATCCGGTGTGATGATCTCTGGTCCATACACTTCAGGTACATTGCTTGCCTTTCTCTGTTTTTCCTTACTCTTGTTAGTCTCTTTTGTTTCTTATGGTTTTGAAGGCACCTTCGATTTATCTTCCTCAACATGCATACGTCTAAATAAAGCCTTGGCACATTTTGATTTTACAATATCTGAATCTTTTCCTTTTTTCAGAGTTGCATACAACCAGTTATGTTCCTTCTTAGTCTCAACATAAGCATCATACACATCCAGCAGCTCATCCATACTTGGTGACTTGTTCTTCGTTGGATTGATATCATCTTCAAACAATGCCTTGAGATTCTCAGCTTCATGCTCCATGATTGCACCATCCTCCTCTCTCTGAATAACAACAGGTTCGTTCATATTCCCAATCAATTCATTTTGAATCTGAATTTGTTGATTTTTGGACTCCGATTCTACACACTCTACCATTAGGCACTTATGCATTATTTGATGGCTGTTACTAGATTCTCCCTCTTGGAAGTCACCATTTACAGTAAGATTTATCACTTCTTCAATCTCACTGTTTTGAGGTTGAAGTTTTGCAGGTCCAGTATCTCCACATTCTTCTCCATACCCTCTAGATCCTTTTTCTGCCTTCTTTTATGATGTCTCTCCTTCATTTCCCTCTTTCTTCATTTTCTGAAATTCAATTGAATAACATTCATCTTTCATGGGTGCCTCCAGTATCTTGTGCCCTTCTTGACTAGTGATTATGCATCCTGATGCATTGAACATCATCCCGTAGCCACTGTTCATCAGCTGAGGAACACTTAGGTAGTTGTGTTTCAAGCTAGGGACAAAAAGAACATCCCTTATTGTACTTTTACCATTCTCAGTCATCACAGTGATTGTACATTTTCTTTTAGCTTGAAGAGCTTCACCATTGCATAATCTTACATATCTCCTAATGTTTTTGTTTAACATAGAGAACCAACTTTCTTCTTTGACCATGTGACATGTAGCTCCACTGTCAATCAACCAAATATTTCCATTACTTGTGATTTGGTCTTGAGTTGCTGTATACAACCCTTCTTCTTGGTTGTCTTGTTCTTGGTCTTGTATGTTTATTGGTGTTTGATTTTGTTGTTCTGCTTGAGCTTGCATCTGAGTTTGATTGTGCTTGAGTCTGCAGTCTCTAGCATAGTGTCCCAGCTTTCCACACACAAAACAACTTCCTATAGGTCTCAATTGCATGTTTTGTTGTGTGCTTGTTTTCTTGTTTTTGTTGTAGTAGCACTCTTCCTCACTGTGATTGTTTTTCCTGCATATGCTACACCACTTTGACTGAGATGATTCTCACCTGAATGAGTCTTTCATATTTTGAACCATTTTGTTTGTTCTATGACTCCCACATAAGAGTCAAATCTCTCTTGAAGTGAGTACAAGATTTTAAAACACCACAATAGATTCTACCATTTCTTCTCCATGAGCTCTCATCTCATTTACCAACTCTACTACTCTTATAGGTTCGAGCAAAGTCTTTAGTGGTCTCTCTTTCATCTTGTTTCAGGTTGTAGAAGTTTGCTCTCAACCTCTGCAGTATTATCATGGAACCTTTTGAGTCACATTGAAACCTTAGTTGAAGTACATCCCATGCATCCTTTGAAGTTTCAATGACAGATAAGTGACTACTGAATATTTATTCGGAGACAGCACTAAACAACAACTGTAATGCAGTTTGATCTTTCATCTCTAACTCTTCCCAGTCTATCATTCTTTTCTTTTCATCTTGTGTGAGAGTAGTCAACTTAGGTGATACGGGGATACCTTCTGTAACTACTTTCCATAAACCCTTAATCTTTAAGTATAGCCTTCATCTTTATAATCCATAGACTATAAGTACTCTTTCCATCAAACACTGGAACCATTTGAACATTCTACATTTTTATCTTACGACTAGTTGCAGTCTTAGAGATTACCTGATTTTTGCTTCTTCCCTTTTTTTTTTTTCGATTCCTTTATCGTTGTGCTCTTGTGAACCAGCTTATGCCTCTAACTTTCCTTTGTTTCTTATGCAGGTCCCAGGTCACCAAGAACTTTGAAGCTTTGATACCACGTTGGAAATAGATCTAGAAGCATCCACTTTTTAACTTTTACTTCTTACTTCCTTGATTGTACTTTTACAAAAACACAACATATATATACTACATCTTATCTTGACCTAGTTTCTTTTACACTTTTGTTTTTCTTGTACTTCTACCACATATTTTTACAAGTACTTTTACACTTTTGTATTTTTGTGTACTTCTACCACATATGTTTACAATTACCTTTTACACTTTTGTATTTTTGTGTACTTCTACCACATATTTGTATTATCATTTTACACCACAAATTTTAAGTTCTTCTATACCACAACATTTGTCTATATAATGATCATAGTTCAATATGTATCACAAGCATTTTGCTATTATTTTCAACAACACAACTCATTCTCTAAATTTGCATAAACTTGTTTTTTCACAAAAATGACATCTTCTTCCGAAAATACTTTTGATGACAAGATTGATGAATGCTTCAATCAAGTCTGCGATCAAGTTTCCGATCAAGTATGGCAAATCTTCTCACTCCACCGGTTGAACATCAACAAGCACCCAAACCAAAGAAAAAGCAAGCCTACTTTGAAAGAAATCGTGAAATCGGCCATGTCCACTTGTGGAACGATTATTTAAGTGAAGATGCAACATACCCTCCCCAAATTTTCCAACGCCGTTTTAGAATGAACAAGCCATTGTTCATTCGTATTGTTGATCGACTTGCAAATGAAGATCCATTATTTCAACGAAGAAGAGATGCTACCGCAACGTTGGGTCTTTCTGCACTACAAAAGTGTACAGCAGCAATTAGTATGATGGCATATGGTTTTGCAGCTGATGCGGTTGACGAATACCTCTGACTTGCTGAAACCACATCATTCTCATGCTTGGACCATTTTGTTGAAGAAGTCATAAATTTATTTGGAGATGAGTACTTGAGAAAACCCACACCAGAAGATATTCAACGACTACTCGACATTGGCGAGTTATGCAGATTTTCCGGGATGATAGGAAGCATCAATTATATGCATTGGGAGTGGAAGAATTGTCCGACCGCATGGAAAGGTCAATACACCCGAGGATATGACAAGCCAACAATCGTTTTATAGGCTGTAGCTTCAAAAGATCTCTGGATCTGGCATGCTTTTTCTGGACCTCCAGGTACATTAAATGATATCAATATTCTTGAGCGCTCTCCAGTTTTTGATGATACTTTGCACGGTAGACCTCTAAAAGTGAAATACAATGTCAATGGACACGAGTATAATTTGGCTTACTATCTGACAGATGGTATTTATCCAAAATGGGCTACTTTTATCCAATCTATTTCACTTCCACAAACTCCAAAAGCCTCTTTATTTGCTACACAACAAGAAGTTGTACGTAAAGATGCCGAGCGTGCTTTTGGGGTTTTGGAGGCTCGATTTGCCATAGTCAAAAACATGGCTCTTCTTTGGGATAAGGTAAAAATTGGAAATGAGAGCGTGTATCATACTGCAAAATATGATAGTAGAGGACGAACGAGATGGGTACACGCAGTTTGTTCCATCCGAATTTGCACAATTAGAGTCCAACAGAACTTCAGAAGTGGACTTCATGTTTCTAACAACCAGGCCTTCAAGTGTCGCCAGTATGATGAACATTCGTTTGAGTGTTCATGATCGAAAAAAACCTAAACAATTGCAAGGTGATTTGGTTGAGAATATTTGAGAAAATTTTGGCATAACTCAATATTACAATTAATTGTTTTCCACATTTATGAATTGTACTTCTATTTTAATATGTTGTTATGTTTAGTATTTATAAAAATTAATTAAATGCAATAATATCCCTTTTTAATAAAATCTGAAATGTTTAAACATTTATACTACTTATATTCTACTTAAAATTTTTTAATTTCAAAAAACTATATTTTTAAAAATAATAGACTCAAAATTAGATCCTACCATTGGAGAAGATAATATTAATTAGAATTTTAAAAATTCTTATTTTATAAAAAGTACATAATATATTGTTTAAAAATTATAAGAGACTCAATTTTAAATTCCACCATTGGACTTGCTCTAAGCACAATTATTGTGTGAAGACATCCTTCGTTATTATTTGAAAGTGATTTTCTCCTTTTCCCTTAATAGTAAATCGGATGTGCAGGAATCCTGAATGTTCGGGTAGAGTTGTAGAGAAACCATTTCTATTTTCATTTTTCATTGAACCGCCATACTAAACAAACTACACCAAAAAATTTCATATAAAGATTATATTTATTTAATTCATTGTTGTGTTATACTATTTCATGTGATAGATGAATTATCTGAACCAAATAAGGTTCACAGGACGACGAAAGAAACCTTGACTTGAGCAACAAGAAACCAGTATGAAAAAATACTCACACCATCAATTCTTCTTAAATTCGCTGACTTAAGCTCATACAGATCGACAACAACTTGCATAACATCTTCTTAAACGTTAAAATATTTTTGTAAATTAAACGGATTAGAATCAGACACATGACATCTAGGTGATGTCTAACCATTATTAGAATATTGTTGAAAACATGTAACATATGTACCACACGCTACTATGCTAACAACATATAGATACAACTGTAATACTTGGTGTGTGTGTGTCTTTTAAACTTTAATTAAAGTATAGATTAAAAAAGAAAAAAAGAAAAAACAGTTAACGTTGTCCAATATACACATTTGTGAAAACATATATGTGGATTTAAATATTTTAGGTTATCATGAGTATATATAATTAAAGTATATATTAAGTATTAATACTCATATAAAGTTCTAAATAGCTGAAAGTGCATCATAGCTCTGAAGGTGACAGGAGCTTGCGAAGTGTCTCAGAGTGTTGATATGCTGACGTGGCAGATGAGCTGACGTAGAAAAAGTTTATGGGATGCCGTGACAAGATACGTGAGAAGGAAGGAAGAAGAAGATCAAAATATACACGAAGATATTGAGAGTATATTTGATCGAGAGAGATAAGGTAGGATATTTCTTAGGATAAGGAATATTTCCTTTTAGTTAGGAATTCACAAAGATCTAGGTTAGAGATCGTTTGTGAAGGGTATAAAGTGACGAGGGCTAGCCGCAAAAAGAGTTAGCACTCGTGGGAATAAAGTTGTGAGATTTGTAAACCTTCAAGCAATCTAAAAAAGGCTTTGAAGGTGAGTTTGTTCATTTTACTCTTTTAGATCTACACAGGGTGTTGTGTTAGATAAACAAGAGAGTAGGCTTAGGTTCATATCTTGTAACAAACGGAGGTTTTTATAAGATTGAATAAAAGCGTTTGCTTGGCGCGTTTCCAAGCGGTTTGGTAGATTTGCATTCTCTATACCTACAATTGGTATCAGAACATTGTTCATCAGTACTCTGCTCCAAGAACCCCAGTGCAGAATGGTGTTGTTGAATGAAAGAACAGAACACTGCAAGAAATGGCACGAGCTATCCTGCATGGGAATCAAGTGCCTCATCGGTTATGGGATGAAGCTGTTAACACTGCTTGTTACATTATCAACCGTGTGTATGTCCGACCAGGGACCAGCAAGACTCCCTACGAGTTATGGAAAGGAAAGTCTCCAACAGTAAGCTATTTTCATGTGTTTGGCTGTCTATGCTACATTCTGATTGACAAGGATCAGTTGGGTAAATTCGACTCAAAGAGTGATGAAGGGATCTTTCTTGGTTATTCAGGACACAGCACTGCCTTCCATGTTTACAACAAACACATGAGATCAGTTCAGGAAACGATAAATGTTGTCTTTGATGATACTTCTTTTCAACGAGTTGATATGGTGCCTGTTCTCTCTGACAAGGATCTGGTAACTGATGATGAGAAGCCCGAGCAAGGTTCTGACAGTCATAGTTATCATGCCAGCCCTGGGCTGTCAACAGAAGAGCTTACTCCATCTTCTCAAGTTCATCGGAATCACTCCTCAGGCGATGTTATCGGTGCGATTTAGGGGGGTAGAGTTACCAGAGGCAAACATATTGACTTTGCTCAACTGGCTGGAAAGAAACAGAAGGCTGTAGTTCCAGACACTGTCTCTCAGGACTCTGAGATCGTTCAATTTGCCTGTTTTGTTTCCACTATGGAACCAAAGAATCACAAAGAGGCTCTTCGGGATGAGTTCTGGGTTGCTGCAATGCAAGATGAGCTGGAACAATTTGAGCGCAGCAATGTGTGGGAACTCACTAAACGGCCTGCTAATATCAATACAGTGGGAACAAAGTGGATCTTCAAGAATAAGAGTGATGCCAGTGGATGTATTGTGAGAAACAAAGCGAGACTTGTGGCTCAAGGTTACTCTCAAGTCAAAGGAGTTGACTTTGATGAGACCTTTGCTCCAGTAGCAAGGTTAGAATCCATCAGGTTCATGTTCGGTATGTCATGTGCTCTCAAGTTCACATTACATCAGATGGATGTCAAAAGTGCATTTCTGAATGGGATTTTACAAGAAGAGGTGTTTGTAGAACAACCAAAAGGCTTTGAGAATCCACAACATCCTGAGCATGTGTACCGTCTGAAGAAAGCACTATATGGTCTCAAGCAGGCTCCGAGAGCATGGTATGAGAGGTTGACTACGTTTCTTCTGGATCAAGGCTATGTTCGTGGAAGTGTAGACAAGACACTGTTTGTTCTCAACAGCGACAATGCACTGATGTTTGTTCAGATCTATGTGGACGACATCATTTTTGGCTCTACCTGTCAATCTCTGGTGCAAAGGTTTGTGAAAAGCATGTCACGGGAGTTTGAGATGAGTATGGTGGGAGAGCTGAAATACTTCCTAGGTTTGCAAGTGGAACAATCAGCTGATGGGATCTTTGTGTCTCAAAGCACCTATGCCAAAGAGTTGGTACAGCGGTTTGGTTTAGGGAAGAGTAAAGAAGCTAAGGTTCCTATGGGAGTGAATGACAAGCTTTCAAAAGATGAGGAAGGAGAGGATGTGGATGAACGACTGTATAGAGGTATGATTGGAAGCTTGCTCTACCTGACAACAAGTAGGTCTGACATATGTCTGTCAGTGGGGATATGCGCATGGTACCAGGCCAAGCCCAAGATGTCCCACTTACTAGCAGTCAAGAAGATCATCAAATACGTTAAAGGGATAGTGAACTTTGGTATTTCCTTCACCAAGGATACCAATACCAGTCTAAGCGGATACTGCGATGCTGATTGGGCAGGTTCTGTGGATGATCGTCGAAGTACAAGTGGAGGATGCTTCTTTATGGGCAACAACCTAATATCATGGCACAGCAAGAAGCAGAACAGTGTCTCACTATCAACCGCTGAGGCTGAATACATTGCTTTGGGCAGCTGTTGTACACAGCTCCTGTGGATGCGTCAAATGTCCTCTGACTATGGTATTGATTCTGATACTCTGTTAATTCATTGTGATAATTTGAGTGCAATAAACATCTCTAAGAATCCTGTCCAGCATTCTAGAACAAAACACATAGATATTAGACACCACTTTGTTCGTGAACTAGTTGAGGCGAAACTGATTGAGATAGACCATGTGAGCACTGATTTTCAGCTGGCTGATTTGTTTACCAAGCCTTTGGACTTCAACAGATTCAAAAATCTGAGGAAGTCTATTGGTGTCTGTGAACTCTAACTGTTTATCTGAGTTGTGTTGGTCTAAGGCAGGAACTGGAGCTAGACAGATCATAGAAATCCTGGAATATATAGAAGATCAACATTCTGAAAAAGCGTGGGAAATAGCTGTCTGTCATGCCGGTCTGTCCATCCTGGTAAACGTTGTCATGATTTAAGGAGGTCAAAGAGCTGTGAAGAGACATGCACAGTCATTCTAAGGTTTAATGACCTAGGGAATGATGAGTTCAGACTCAGTGACTGACATAATCAAATGATGTCACTGAAGCTCAAGATGCTGAAGCAGTTGTCATAAGGCTGTTTGGAGAAATAAAAAAAAAATCTGAAAAAAAACAAAAAAAAAATGTGTGCTCTTCAAAGAGATGAACTCCAACTGCCTTAACATGTTGGGATGGACTGAAGGCTAAAGGCATGCCAGTGTGAAAGACTACCCACATGCAACAGTTCTCTGATCTTCGACAATTCAAGAGGTTGTGATAGTTCCTAGAGAAGATTCTGAACAAGTGGCTGATACAACAAATGTCTGGTTAGTGTTCTTATTTTTGCACTGTTTAATATGTTTAAAAAATTTATATATATTAATGCTCATGTGTGTTTAATTCTCAAACTGGGTCCCTCAGAATTTATCATTAGTGGCTGTGCGTATCTGTGTGTTTGATTCATGAATATGCTAAATTTGGTTTTAAAAGAGGAAGAATGAGATTTACTAATGCACTGGTATTAATTGGGATTGAATGAATTAACGTTTAAATGCAGTCAAATGAGGAAATAGATGCGGTGTACACTAATGTTTAATTGAGTAGTTTCAGGAAATCTTTAATGTTTTGGGCCGAGTGTGTGCAGCCCATTGAGAACTCACGGGTGTGTATAAAAAGGAGCGGCTAGGGTTTTGGCGTTTTCCTCATCACCTCTGCGATTTCAATCCTGTGTCGATTAAACTTCTGCTCAAATCTCCTTCTTCTCTTGTCGATCAATCCTCTAACCTCTAAACATCATGAAGTCCATCTTTAGTGGTTTCCACTATGACTCCAGCTCGGATGAGGAGCTCCACACTCCACCGTCTTCGTTTCCTCCGCCAACTCCACACGTTCTGATCGATCCCACGACAGCCATGGTGGTTTACCAGCCTCGTGAGGAGACCATCACTGCATCTCCGACTCGTATGGATCCGATTCCCTCACCCTCTCACGGGAATCACGAGACCTGCGACTCTTCATCTTCTCCGCCGAGAGAAGTGACTTCTCGATTTTTGGTGGTTTATCTTACCGGTGATGTGCCTGTACCTGTTCTGCCGTCTCAGGGAGTCTCGTCGCGTCTACGCAAAAGACAACCGCCTGCTGATCTCGACAGTCGTGACTCCAAGCGACCATCTCTTCACAGAGATAAGGGCACTTCCACCGCATCTCGAGGAGCCTCGTCAAAGGACTTCGATGCCAAATGGTTCATCTCCTCAGAAGCTTTACGACGGTATGGGTTCTTTGCCTCTCGAACGCTCGCTCTAGAGGTCTGTTATCCACTAGATGCTGCAGACAAGGCTAGGGAGTTCATAGACAAAGCTGGGCTGCTTAAAACCGTTACTCAAATTGGCTCGTACGACTCGAAGGTGGTCTATGAATTCTGGGCGAATCTCCCAACGGTCAAGATTGAGGGGGAGTCTGTCGACGTTCTTGTCCGAGACTGGGTATATGAGTTCTCTCCAAGCCGTACCAATGCCCTGTTTGGTCTGAGGTCTGTGGATGTGCGTGAACAGAGATTGCAGACGGCTGCAATTCTGGAGGAGGATCTGGCTCTGTTTCTCTCTGATGGAAAGGTCAAATCCTGCAAGCAGCTGGTGTCCACTGCAATCAAGAACCCGGTGATCAAGGATCTGCATCGGATCTGCTGTAGCAACTGGTCTCCCACGATGAACACAGGGTACATCTCGACGAATAGGGCTCTGGTGATCTACATGATCATGCATGGGATCTCTTTCGATTTTGGACGGATGATCTACGATCAGATCATTCAATTGGGGTTGCAAGCTCAGTCTGGCTTCCGATTGCCGTTTCCTAGTCTCATCTATCAGTTGTTGACTGCTCAGCGACCTGTCCCGAGTTTGTCATCGAAAGATGCAAAGAAGACAAATGGGAAGAAGACAGCATCCGTCCCTGTTGAACCTGTTTCTCCTAGAGGGTCATCTGCAGAGCGCAAAGCCATCCGGTTGGCAATAAAGATCCTGCAAGATGCCTTGGAAGCTGGTAAGTAGTTTCTCGCTTTGGTGTTCGCTCAAAAATCTGGTTTATTCTATTGGTATTTTTGACTAAACTGTGCCAAACAAGCAGGGGGAGATGAGTCTGATTCAGAGGCCTGAGGAGGAGATTAAGCTATGGGGGAGCAGTTGTTTTTGTTGCTAGTTGTTTTTGTTGCTCTTATCTGTGTTTCTCCCTTGTTAAAACTTGAGACTTGTTTCGTTTTAGCTTTGTTTTTGGTTTTTGAACAATTTATTTTAACAAGTCCCTATCAGTTAACCGTCTTGTGTTGAGTGCTGGAATAGTTTGCTAGTACGGTTGTGCTTTTGTCTTGGCTGTGTATCTGTGTGTTTTCAGGTTTGATGCTGCGGTTGCTTGTGTGGCAAGATTCAGTCGAAAAGGGGGAGATTGAAAGTGCATCAGAGCTCTGAAGGTGACAGGAGCTTGCGAAGTGTCTCAGAGTGCTGATATGCTGACATGGCAGATGAGCTGACGTGGAGAAATTTTATGGGATGCCATGACAAGATACGTGAGAAGGAAGGAAGAAGAAGATCAAGACATACACGAAGATATTGAGAGTATATTTGATCGAGAGAGATAAGGTAGGATATTTCTTAGGATAAGGAATATTTCCTTTTAGTTAGGGATTCACAAAGATCTATGTTAGAGATCGTTTGTGAAGGGTATAAAGTGACGAGGGCTAGCCGCAAAAAGAGTTAGCACTCGTGGGGATAAAGTTGTGAGATTTGTAAACCTTCAAGCAATCTAAAAAAGGCTTTGAAGGTGAGTGTGTTCATTTTACTCTTTTAGATCTACACAGGGTGTTGTGTTAGATAAACAAGAGAGTAGGCTTAGATTCATATCTTGTAACAAACGGAGATTTTTATAAGATTGAATAAAAGCGTTTGCTTGGCGCGTTTCCAAGCTGTTTGGTAGATTTGCATTCACTATACCTTTACAATAGCAACATTATTCTTTACCATATTTGGGTTTGGTATCGATCTCGGTGCTATTTAACGCTATAGCATACCATCTACGTCGAAGAATCGCTTGTGCGTACACACAAGAAGCACATCCACTTGTATTGCCACAATTCATCTATAGCCTCGTAGACCCTTATTTGATATTACATATATCCTCGCCAATTTATATTTATATTGTACAGTACTGATATTGGATTATGAATAGGGAGTATCGATAATATATGGTCCTCTCGAAAAGAAAAATAAAAAGGTATCAATAATGGGTGCAAAACTGCCAAAGTTGGAAATAAAATCAACATTAATATCTCTATTTAATTATACTGTATATTTATTAGTAATTATATTTTGATATTTGATATACATTTTAAATTTAATAATTAAACGAATTGTTAAATTCGAGGGTTTCCAATTTAACTATAACTAGGTAACAATCCGTACATAGTGGTACAAAATAATTATTTAATATTTTTACTGTAATTTTTATTTACAAAATCTATTATATTTATGGGTAATTGAAATATTAAAAATTCGATTATGTAGTATATATCTATAAAAAAATTTGTATAATAATTAAAATTTAACCCGTGAGAGTTATTATAATATCAATCTTATATTATTATATAATATGAACAAAGGGTTCTTAAAATTCATTTTAAAGATTTTATGAAAATATAATTAAAAGATATAATTAAGTTAGAAAGATAATATAAAAATATAATTTTGGGTGTTAATTGTATTTTTGAAAAAATACAATGGTAAATAAATGTAAATATTTTTAAAAGCTGATGACAAATAAAGGAAAGAGTGTCATGAGCTCTGTAATGCTGACACGTCAGCTTTTTTGTCAAAATGTTGCTCTATTAATATATAGGGGATCATAAGAATAACCATGTATTGCTATTTTATCAAAACCAATATCATCTGGTTGTGTGCTTCTGTTTTTACCATACTAGATTTTTACCCGCAAATAACAATGCAAAAACTATTATCGGTAAACTCAAAAAAAAAAAAAAAATCAAAGCGAAAAAATGTAAGTTATTATACCTTCAATAATCTATATATATATATAGGTATTATATTTTAAAAATACAAAAAATTATGTAATATATAGAGATAATCTAGTTTCATGTAATAAATGAATTATCATAACCAAATAATGTTCACAGGACGACGAAGAAACCTTGACTTGAGCAACAAGAAACCAGTATGAATTTATACTCACACCATCAATTCTTCTTAAATTCGCTGACTTAAACTCCTACTGATCGACAACAACTTGCATAACATCTGCTTAAGCTGAATATGAATAGATCAAAGAGGGCCCTGTTCGGGAGAGAATCGCTGCGACTAATTCCAGCGACCGGAATTTCCTTTAGTTTTTTTTCTAACTTCACTTTCATCTCTCTTTCAATTTTTTTAAATTCTGGTCGCTGCGACTCTAAATTAAAGATTTCAGAATCGCTGTTTCATTCAGCGATAGAAACCCAAGCTTTAATTTGAACAGCGACAGCCGCTAACTTTTTAAAAATCAAATTGCCATTAAAGCTACTTGCAGATCTGTAAGTTTTTTTTGCAGAAGGAGAAGCTGCCATTATCGAGATTTGCAGAACTTTACATATTTATAATTATACCCTTTAAAAATTCATAATTGCAAAACTTACATGTAAAAAAAAAAAAGAAAAAAAAATTGCAAAACTGTCGCTTAAAAGAGTCGCGCGAGAGTTAAAAGAACAGGCCCGAGATTGATGGAATCATGGAAACATAAGTTGCAGAGGAGGATGAAGACTTTGCACACATCAATAAATGAATGGTTAATTACAAAGCCAATTCCTTTTTATTAGAATTCAGTACATTTGCACAAAAGTACAACACAAGATTTATTCTTCCAAATAATAAACAACTTAATACAACGTGTGGTGTAATTAAAAGAGATAAGGATGATTCATTGCATCAAACAAGATTTAGTCGGTCATATTACCATGTTCAAGCAGACCAGAGCCCTTGAATTTTTCTTGCATCAATCCATCGATCCGAGCTGCCATCTCTTGCGTCAGGTAGTTCTGCCAATCTCCAACCTTTCCTTTCCTGAAAAACGCGCTATTCGGATAATAAACCGAAGGACTGATCTCTCTGTTTTTGTCTGCTTGGTTGACATCAAGATTCTTCAGCGTCTCGAAACTGCAAAGTTTCACAACTTTCTCAACGACTCCTTTTTCCTCTTCCTCAGCTGTAAATCCATAACCCATAAACTGAGCCAGTCTTTTCACATGCGGCAAAGGATCAGCTCTCATCGTCTCGTACTTGAGAAACAAAACCTTATCTGGATGCTCTTGGTAAGTTTTCCAATACCCCAAGACATGATCTAGATAAGGACCGAACAGCGAAATACCTCGACAGAACATATCAAAAGACTCCTCAAGACTGTTGAGAGAGCCAACATCTGACTTTTCCTTTTCAAAGAAAGCCCACTTGGAGATGAACGCGTCCTTTGGGTCTCTCCATATGTAAACAATTTTACAACCCGATTTCGCAACCGATTTGGGTAACAAATCGTGCGGGATATGAGTCGCAAACAGAGTGTTTTCTTTTTCTTTGAGTGCATCACCTTTAGGGAACAAAGCGAAATCTGTCTCAATGAAAGGAACAAGCTCGTGAGGGTTGTGTTTTAGGAGAGGGTTGGAGGAATCGTCGTCTTCGAAGCGAGTTCGATTGGCGGTGGTGAAGGTTAGAGCTTTGAGCCAAGTGGTACCTGACTTTGGATAGGTACAAACGAGGATGTCAATGGACCGTGCTTGGAAGAAGTTTTGCGCGTAAAGGCAACCTTCTAGAACAGGCTGTATGAACCAGTAACCACCATACTCGATCAACGGAGCCTTGGAAAACCAGCCTTCCACGTGAGGAAACGTGGCGATCAAGTCTTGGTACCGTTTCTGATTCTTCTCGAACTCCGTCTTGGTCTCCTCTTGGTGGCTCGGTAGTATGGTCATCTCTGATTCCATTAATGGAGAGAAAGATGATATGAGGAACTCGTGTTGTGTTCTGTGTCTGGACAGAGTTTGGTTTGTTGGTTAAGTAATGAAGTTAGTTCCACCGACGTTTTAAAATGCCATAATTGAAATAGATCATCCCCACAGCCCTCATAATATATATATTATATTACTGTCATAATTCTCAGCCATTCGACTCCGATAATTGGAAATATTAAATTTACATAAAACAACTTAGATAGACAACTCCAATAAGTGACATGCATTGGTATTTGGTAGTAGATGCATGCCTTGATTATTTTGACTCCAATGTCGTCGATAATTAGTGTTATCAGAAAGAGGGCATTTTTTAAATTGTCCCATAAATTAATTTGGTTTTTAGGTTTTGGGTTGAATTGAATTTTTTTTGGTTCAGTTTTGACTGGAAATCTCTAACTGAAGTGAACTAGTAAAGAAACATAATATCAAGAAATGACAAAATGAACCGAACAAGAAATTACAAATATTGAATTTATTAAACAAAATTTATCAAATAAAGATTATATATATATATTCTCTTTATTGTTGGGTTATACAATGTCATGTAACAAATGATGAATTGTTCAGAACCAAATTCACAGGGGCGTCGAAGACAATTTGACTTGAGCAACAAGAAACCAGTATGAAAAAAAAAAAAAAATACTCACACCATCAATTCTTCTTAAATTCGTTGACTTAAACTCCTACTGATGGACAACAACTTGCATAACATCTTCTTAGGTTGTCTCGGGATCGCACAAAGCGCCATAAACCTAGAAGGTGTGCTTTGAAACCCTCCGATTGGTTTGATTTCATCTCTTTCTTCTTCTACTCTTTCTTCTCTTCTCGTTGTAAAGCTTCTCCTCAAAACCGCTGTTTCATTCCTGGTGATATTGTTTGCTGTTGTAGCAATTGTGGCTCGTGCTTGCTCGAAAAAGAGGATTTGTACGATCACTCTCAACGGAAGCAGCTCGTTCTGTGCAGCCTTCTTGCTTGCCTCTACTGATAGTTTCTTGCAGTCCAAGATTCTGCATAACCTCTTTCTCTCACACTTTTCAATCTTTTGATGAACCTGCAATACAAAGAGAGTGTGAGATGCTTTCTCAGTGTATGTTATTAGATAACACTTTCTTGATTGCTTTTTACCTTAAGAAAGACATCAATCGCTTTGTATAATTCGTCATGACAAATCCTTGAAGCATCAGGTATCGATTCAGCCAGTTCAACAAACTTGGACACTGTTAACTTCACATCTCTAGCAATCTCCTGAAGATACGAATCAACAAGCTTTGCTACTTTACACAACAATGGAGGAGAAGATGAAGTAGACAGAGATCTTCTAATCTCTTGTATCTCTTCCATATTGATGTTTTCTTCAGAACAAGACCTTCTATGTTCTGTTCTTGTCCCTGTTGGCCTTATCTCAGGACTAATCTGAGACAGAAACTGCTTCACCATCATCCTCATAACATCTACATCGTATAACATACCTGACTTATTCGGTAAAGGTATCAACAGCTCGCTAACAGTTGCCTTATCCAGTTGATTCCCGGCTTTTATCGCGAGTTCCATCTTCGAAGAAGACGAAACATTCATAACATTTGCCATTTTAAGTAGCCGAAGCAAGAAACTACAAGGAACTGCAGATTTTTCCGCTGGCAGAAGAGAAATAACAGATTCCAAAACAAGATTTGAATCCGCAGAGCTTTCTTCAATACTCGGTAGCCATTTAGATGCATAGATCCTAAGAGCATTCCCGATTAATCTTGGAGATATACTCCGGTTTGATGATATTATCGCTACCATTGTTCTCCGGTAAAGATCTAAACTCAAATCAGCTAAATCTTCTCCCCACCACCTCAAACTCTCTGCCCCCTTACTTACTCCACCATTACACATGCTTTCATCTCTTCTTCTCCTTGACCTGTTTCTCAACAAACCTGTCTCCAGTTGTGTTGAGAACTCCTCACCAGGGGATAGAGTTACACCGTTGGCAATCGCCTCGATGCATCTGTCTGTGATCCCAAGATCTTGAGACCATAAAGGTAACACCTTTGTGGTCTGAAGCGTGACAAAAGAGTCTCTCCAACTTCTGAAGACACAAGAAGTCAAGAAAAGATCAAGCCTTTGAACAAGATTCTCAGTCTCCCCGAGCTCCACTTCTTCAGTCATACCGAGATACTCAGCTGCACAACGTACCGCAACAACATTGTGAGCACAAAGAGTGATTGTGATGCCGTAACAGAACTTAGCACAGAGCTCAAAAGCTTCTGTTTCGGCCGGGAAATCAACGAGTTGAATCACTTGCTGCTGCTCTTGCGAGGTTTCGGTTTCTGATGATTGAGACGAGACTAAGTTCTTCAAACGCAAGCATTTTGATAACATCGGAAACTGTCAAATTGCATTGCCAAGAAAACAAAAATAATCAGAAATCAAAACTGTTACGAGATATTTTTTAAAAAAGTTGAAAGTTTTGAAACCTTGTGAAGAAGATATTTGGTGGATTTGACTTGGATTATAAGATCATTCATCAAATCAGAAGACACAGACCTGGAGATTTAAAAAAACAGAGCAGTCAAAAGATCTGAGATTGGTTAAAACAGAGGATTCGAAAATTTGAGAGACAGAGAGGCGAACTGGTTCCTTATTTTACCTTACAGCTTCCACAGTGTAGAATGTATCAGGTCGGAACCCTAATTCCATGAACTTCATCTCCGGTTAACCGGAGAATTCGGATCCGGTTCGCCGGGAAATCAAGAAGTGATACAACTCAGAACAGAGGGTCTCCAGCGAAATTACGGCCAGAGACTTGTACCGTCCAGTTTTGGTCTCCGTTAAGTTCGCCGGAAACTTAACAGAAGACAGTGGTGGTAGTCTGGTAGATAGCTTGACGGTGGAGGTTTCGTCAATTAGTTCGACCAGGAACGATGTGATGATCTGCGAGAACAGAATTTGATTTGGGTAAAAAACAGTTCTTCTATGAAAGTTTCGATTTTTTGGACTCTGTTGTGTAGAAGGAATGATCTGTTATTATAGAGAGTATAGGAGTGAGTGGTTGTTGTAATATAAATAATAATTTATTTTCTTTTGTCAGATGTATTTTTTTAAGGTTTAGCCTTGAGAAATCATTAGCTTTTCTTTTTTTGTCACACACCTGAGAACTTTCGTATAATCAAATTTAGCAGAAAGCACAAAAGTATATGGTTCACCAGATAATAATATTTATTTTTTTTTTTAAAAGTTAAAGTAAAAAGTTGATAATGAATGATAAACTAATTCTCTTAATTTGTAGTTGCATGTATTATACTCCCTCCGTTTCAATATATAAGATGTTTTGGCCTCTTTTCTTTGTTTCAAAATATAAGATGTCTTGTAACTTTCCATGCAAATTTTAATATATATTTAATAATCTACAATCATTACTTATGCAGTCTTCTTTATTATTGGTTGAATCTTTTTTAATTTAAATATATATGATACTTTTAAAAAAAAAAGTAAACTATCTTAATATGTGTGTCTTACCTTAAGCATCCTATATTTTGAAACGGAGGGAGTATAATAAAGAAGATAGTAGTTTCACAAAATATTCTCTACTAAAACTAAGCCGTGATTTTTATTTTATTTTTTTTTGCCGTCATCAGCTGTAAATTTATAATAGGGGATTACAACATTTTTTTTTTTTTTTAGGGGATTACCACATTGAAGTTGTAGGTTTCTGAGTTTTAACCGTATTTTAATATTTTTCATCATTTTACTATCCATATTCTTTTTGCCAACCATATCTTTATGAAACTCAGCATTTAGCATGATTACCTTGAACTTTTTCCATTTATATCATGTAATTATTTGTCATTTTTCTAACTAATATAATGGATCTACTAGGTTTTGTATTTCTCTTTTATAGTTGAATATCAATAGGTTATGTATCGGATACCCCATCTAATAAAACAATACTTTTTTTTGTTTTCTTTTTCCTACTATTATTACTTTCTTTTTCATACTCATAGGCCTTCGTACGAACTCGAGGAATTAATATCAATAATTTTAAAGCTGATGATTGTTCCTCAAATGATGAAAATATTGAAAAGTATGTATGATTTTTTATTTAATCGAATGAAAAAGGCTTTATAATTTGTATTGAATGTCAAAGCATGACATGTGGTGTGTAGGTACTTTCACGTATTCATGGAACGTCACTTTAGGCAACTTCTCATTTGTAAAAAGATTAATGTAAGAATTTTACGTACTTAGGTGGTATACTATGTTCAACAATAACCTTACATATCGTATATAATGCATCAATTATATTTAAAATAGTATATGATACTTAGAATATAAAATAGTGCTGATTAATAGTAAACAATAACGAAACAAATTTTACCGTGAACAATATAGATTATAAACATTTGAACACATGTGGCAACACAGTATTACTCAACTAAAAATATCTTGGTCAAAAGACAATAAAATTTAAGTGCATTTACTTCTAAGAATTAGACAAATGTTGGGATATTAAGATCAAAAATATTTGAAAAGGTAAACCCTGTTTTTGAGTCAAAATCTCCATATTAGATTTTCAATCTAAAAATAAAAAGACAATAAAACCAATAATTGGAAAAAATCTTAATAGATTGTATTTTCGTGACTACAAAAGGCAAAACGCCATGTGAATTGTCTGTCCATCGTCTTTTGATCATTGCAAATTCGACGCCGCTTGTTTTTATTATTTATTAACATTTTCTTACTTAAAAAAAGATGCAAACATTCTTTTTAAGTATTTTTGTACCTCCAAATCATTACTTTATCGAGTATTAGTTTATATAAAAAGAAGTTGAGAGAGATTAGATGAACTTTAATAAAACAAGATTGGAATGATGAAGAATATACAAAAGTGGTATGTATGAGCTGAAACTAGTATATAAACTCAAAGCTAATATTAGTATTACATTGTGTACATGTTATATATGAAAAACCACACACAAAAGCAGATAGATAGTTTTAAAATGAAGAAAATTATGAATTTTGGTATATAGCAATTTTTTTGTACAACTAAAATAAATGAAAACAGCAATTAAGAAAGAGAAAAAAAAGGATAATAGTCAGGTAAAAGTCACTCTCAAATAGTTCTACTTTTGGTTTAGATAGGCTAATTGGTTGGGATTTTTCTATTTGGTTTCCCTTTCAGGCTCCCCACAGCCGTAATCACCTTAGGATTCTGTTTTTGTCATTTCGTTCTAATTCATTGTCTTATCTTCAATTCGAGACATATATAACCAATGTTATCCAAGTGTTTGGCAAGAACGTACATCTTGTCAAATTAACGAATGAAACTTACGTTATTGTAAGCTACATGCAAATACGCTCTTTGATGATTTTCTAGCGTAAATTTTGTTACGTTATAAATTAAATTGGATTAACTTGTGTTGTGTTAGGAGTAATATCACATATGAAAAAGATGAGATCTGATGTGATATATATATATATATATATATATACATATATCTATCTATAAGAATCAAAGTTCATCTACTAATTGCTAACTGACTTTGTAAATTAAAAATTCATAAACATTGACATGATATGAGAAGGCGAACACTACATGATCACAAAATAACACGATAAATTGACTAATCTTGGAACCAATCATATAGTATGTTTAGTTGAAATGAATGGTCCAAAAAAAACTTCCAACTTGATGAAAATCTTGTATATATGAGATATGAGGAGATTATAGTTAGTATAATATATGAAGATATAAGTTAATTCGTTTATTTCTTATTGCCTTTGAATGAAAATTGATAAACAACTTTGGTTATAGCTTTAAACCGTACAAAATAATAAAGATCATAGAGATGATTTCCCTCTATATATGCAAATATTAACTAGCTAGCGTTTTAAATCAGTTTTGATTTCTTATTATCAAATTTGTTTATCTAGTAGCAAATAGTAATTTGATTAGACTCTTATATGTGGGGGTTGTTGTAAATGGAACAAGTAGTGTTTCTAAATCATCAATCTTTGAATAAGTCTGTAACGTCTGTTGTACGTATGTGCAACTAAATACAACATACAGTTGAAAAATGGCGTTCATTGTCTCCACAGTTAGGCTTTTACATTACACTTAAGCAAGCCCATGGAATAAAAAAGCGAGACAAGGAAGAAACAAGATTTATGTTTGGTCTTATTGATAAATGAAGATAAATTACCATAATGGTTTTTGTCTAAGGTCTGTCTACGATAGAGGAATCATCATCCCAATGGGACCGTATCATCACATCACCACAAACACACTTTGTCTTTGTTTCAATTAATGTTGGTCCCAATTTTCTAATTTATTTTTAATTTTAGTCCCAGTTTTTCTATTTTATTTTTATAATATCTTATTTCATTTTCCATCATTTTCTTCTTGCACAAGTTGCAAATTATATGTTTTTTTGGGAAAAATGTCCAAAAAAATCAATTTATAAAAAGTGGTAAAAACACATGAACTTTACTTGTGCTGGACTAAACATCTATTTTTTTTTGGGTTCCAAATAAATCATGAACTTTGTTGATTTTCTAAAAAAAACACTAACATGATTTTACCAAATGAAACACGGCTCTGTGATTAACAGTGTGTTGGCGTGGATCATTGTTTTTGCATTTCGTTTTCTGTTTTCATTTTGCTTGTGATCTTGTTTACTGAATGTTTATATTTTGTTTTAGTGTACTCAAATAGATGACAAAGGCAACCTTTTTGGTTTTAGATCTCTTGTCGAGACACTAAAAAAAAAAAAGGAAAGAGAGTTATGCGAGTCCTACATAACCTGTTGTGGATCTTCAAGATTAAATTCGGCGGAAGATAGTTGAACACGAGTCCGAAAATGCACGACGTGATGAGGAGCATCGACAGTCTCAATCTAGCTTTGAGAAACTCCTCGCCTTCATGAAAAACAAAAAATCATGAGTTGGAAGCTTTTACGGCTTATACTCCTACTGACCATGAACCAACCACACCTGCCATCCCTACAGCCACCACACAAGCCACGAGAGTAGGCACCACACCAGCCACCGGATTAGTCACCACCTCAGCGGCCAATTCTCCTTTGTCTAACCCTTCTTCCAACTTATGAACTTGATCTGGTATTTGGTTTTGTTGTGTTGTAAACTTTTTTAGGATGATAATCATTTGGTATGATTATGATGATATGTTGGTATGGTAAGGACGATATTGTGGTATAATTAGTATTTTAAATCATCATTTTATTTTTTATTAATAGCATTTTAAATTCAGAAATTAACCAATATAAAAAATATGACCAGTTTATGACCAAACCAAATTACAAAAACTCCAAACTCAGACTCTTGTGTTAGTCCCAAAACCGTCTCTGCGATAGGACTGCCAAATATGGTTACAAAATTGTCCTAAGTAAACTTCGTTGCATTTTAGCCAGAAATGTGCAACTTCCACTACTAGTCACTTACTCGTCGCTTATATACGACTATACTTTCTAGTCGGAACTGAGTCACAAATTAGAAACTATGGTGCGACCGTTTTATTTTGCAATCGGTTTTTTACGACTAACATAAATGGTCGCTGCGACTACTTAGCGACTATTATAGGAGTCGCAAATGGCATGTTTTCTTGTAGTGTAAATCAAGTAGATTACAATTTTTGATTCAATTTATATTTCAAAATATAAAAATCAATGAAATTGATATTCTTCATAAAAGCTTTTGAATTTTTAAATTTTTTAAGAAACTTAAATTTAAAAAATAATAGTTGCAAAAAAAATCATAATTATTATATCAAAAAAAATTATTTGCCCCATGTTAATTTTAGTTCTGGATCTGCCAATAATATGTAATAATTATAATTAAAATTTATTCTAACAAGTTTAATCTTTAAACTATTAAAATAGTCATTTGAAATAATAACCAGATCGATATATGACTGGCACAAAGCAGTATGGTTCTCTTTCTCTACTTTACTCAATGGAATTTAGACTATCTACAACGGTCGTTGCTCACCCAAAATTCTTTTATTAAAAATTAATAAAATAATATAAAAGGAGAGAGAAGAAGAGAGAATGGTTTTTAAAGTCCTCGGAGTAGAAACGTTTCTCAATTTGTTTTTACACATGTCAACTTCTTATTAGTTATACAATAAATTTTTTTTTTTTTTTTGAGAAACGGTGAAGACTTCTCCCCTTGTAGATGCTCTTATTCCCAACTTGACTAGTTTTTCATGATTATTTAGCAACTGGAGACAGACTTTTCGAGGGACAAAAAAAAATAGCAACTGAATCGTCTATTTAGGACATGTCCAATGATAGTTGTTTTTAGAAGTACTATTAATTAAAAATTAAAAGATAATAATAAAAGAAGATAAAAGTTGAGAAACGTTTCTTCTATGAGAACTGTAAAAATCGATTCTCTGGACAGAGAGAACATGTGTCAATTTTTAATAAAGTAATTTTCTTTCTTCAAATTTTTCTTTACATATATAATAATATTAAAGTAAAATAATTAAAATATATTATTCTAAGAAACGAATGAGTGTTGCTGCCGATGTAGAAGATCTTAGGGCAAATCCATCAAAGGATGTAAGCAGCATCTTAAGAGTTTCTAAAGTATTACATGTGATTAAATTTAATTGTTTTTGTATAATTTAGTTTAGAATCGTTTTTTAGCTAAGATGTTTTTGGTATGTTTAGAAACTTGGCTGTGTCAGTTTCTGATTGAGTGGGAGAAAAATAAAATTTTTCTTTTATTTTTTTTGTTAATTATATTTCTCTCTCTTCTCTCTCGTCTCTCTCGTCTCTCTCCTTTAATCGACAGAAGAAGAAGAAGACATGAACCGACAAGGCGGTGGTGGGATTGAAGAAGAAGAAGAAATTAACTGACAAGGCGGTGGTGGACAACGGCTGAGATCAGCTAGACCCACCACAATTCACGATTGTGCTCTCGCGGCGATCTTATTGCTTGCAGCGGCTCCTTAAAGACAACCCTTCTCTTCTCAATGAATGCAATCCCGTCGTATGTCCCCCTCCCCACTTTCTTTTCTTCTGTGTTGTTTTGCTGAATTCCAAATCTGTTACTAAAAAACTCCTATTTTGATATGTGTTTGGTTCGGTACCGGATCGATTTAGACTAGTGAATGAATTTGAAGTTTTGGTGGTGAATTTGCATTTGAATCTGGCGAAATCATATGCCCATGAATCAAAAATCTTGTTTTCTTATGTATAATTTGTTTTCTTGCGATCTCCACTGACTTATAAAAAATTGCCAATTCAGCTTGCTGGTGGCAATGCTGCTCTTGCTCTTGCGGTGACTGTGACATCCAACTTATTAGGAATTTTAAGTGTAAGTCACCTTCTTTCATATTAGTGCTTCCCCTTTGAAACTCGAGTTGATCATGCAGTTTTTAGTCAGATTGTTTCCTGGTCTATATTTCAGATTTCTGATAAGCAAATTCTTTCACAAATAGTATATCTGTATATGACCTTGTATTATGAGTAGGGTTCAAAATCTTTACTTGGGAAACTCTGTATCTATGAGTAGGATTCAAAGTCTTTATAAAAAATGGAATAAGTATTGCAATTATGAAAGCTTTATGGCTATATGGTACAACTGTGAAAGCTTTATGTTCAATGGCTGTTGTTGGAAATAGCTATAGGAATGTTTTATTGGAAATTTTAATAGCATCTTTTGTGTCACTCATATGGAAAAGAAGAAAGCTTTCGTTGTTTTGGTCTGGTTTATGTGAGGTCTAAACTCTTTATTCTTTTTCTGCTTATAAAGTATATGACTAATCTCTCATTACGAACATCTCTGATATAATTGGCTACATTCACTAATGTTTCTATGAATATTCGACAAACAGGCTGTTCCACACGTCTCTGACATACCATTGTTTCTATAATCTCTCATTAAGAACATCTCTGACATACCATTGTTTCTATAAACAGGCAAATATTATCTGAACCTTTTGAATCTGTAATGTGGCAACGCAGCTAGCAGCGGTGGCAGCATTGTGTGTGCAATACGAATCTGAGTTTAGACCAAATATGAGTATAGTTGTAAAAGCTCTGCAGCCACTTCTCAAACCTCCAGCGCCAGTCCCAGTACCTGAATCATGAGTATATGCGCCTTTTAAATACCCCCCGGTGTCTTCTTCGTGTAACAGAGTTAGATTCTTTGTTCATACAAAGTAAGAATTTTACTCTGATTTGGGAAAGAACATAAAAGTATAATAAGATCATAACTTTGTTTTTTTTTTGAGGGGATGGAGTTATTAGTCAGCATTTTGGTTTGAAACAAGAGTGTATTCTTATGTTGCATTTTGCTTATGTGCTGTATTGGAAACAGGCTTTGCTTGATTGGCGTGGAGAACAAAAGATGTATTGCAATTTGTGTTCTTTCTTTTTTCCTTTCTAGATAAGTACAGCCATTTGAGTTTTGGTCCATTTACAGTCAACAGAAGGCCTATTAAAATAAATAGTTTGGCACAAATTATATGGGAAAAGTTTGGCACAAATCAATATTAAAATTAATCATTTCATAATCTATTTTTAATATGCTTTTATGTAATGTTTGTTTAAATTTTTATTGAATGCAATATTTTTAAGTTTTTTTAAAGTATACAAGTCTTATGAATTTAAACAAATTACCATAATAATTTACAATAAAAATATATATATATATATATATATATATTTTTAAGAACCTCAAATTTAACAACCTTCAATGGACCCATGAAATATCTAAGTTTCTTAAGAAGTTCTTAATTTCATTTTTTTCCAAAATTAAGAATAGGATATGTTTTAAGATACTTTGTTTAAATCCTTTGATGGCAATGCCCTTATGTGGCCCAGTGGAATATTACAGATGCGTGTGTGGTTGTCTTACCCGTCACAAAATTTAGCAGACCTGTGGTCCCATTTAGCTGCAAAATTATCATTTTAGTAGACACAAATTTTAATCAAAAAAATAAGTAAACACAATATATATATATATATATATATATATATATTTTTTTTAAAAGCTTTCTATTTAAATTGTAAAGAATAAAATATTACAAAAGCAGTCCAATTTCAGAATCTGTTATGAGAAAGGCCAGATAATTAGACGGGCATGCCCCATTAAAACAAATATAGTAGAATTTATGTGGAAACCTAAGGAGAAGGTAGCCGATGGAATAGTAGACGTCGCATTTATGGTGAGGAGAACTCAGAAGTTGAGCATCACTAAGGAGAGGGGTGGATCCAACTCGCACATGCTAGAAATCTTACTGCGTATAGTTGTGTCAAGAAGCCGAATCAAGGTTTCTCTAGATCGTAACATTTGACGGTGGAGCCATTGATTGCGTTCTTCCCAGATTAAGTAGAGAGTGCATTGCCAAGCTAGAAGGGTGAGTCTTATCTGTGCCTTGGAGCCATGTAGAGATTGCATGTGACCAAGAGTAATCTCCCATGAAGTGGTCGGTTGGATCCCGCATTTAGAGGCGATTGTAGACCAGATGGACCAGGTGAAGCTGCAGGTATACTATAGGTGGTCTCGACTCTCCGGGCAAGAGTTGCAGAGCAGACAGGAGGGGTCTGTTTGAAGTCCCCACTGCAAGATCCGATCTCGAGTTGGGCACCGATTTAACACCAAGAGCCAAGTATGGAAGCTATGCTTAGGGATGCCTCTTGAATTCCATACCGCTTTACGCCAAGGGACCAGAGGGGATGGAAAGTGGAGAAGACGATAGATTTGGCCCGTTGAGCACTTTTGGTATGCTTTTCCTTCTAACTCCAACTCATAATAGTCCTCGCGATCTATAAGATTCAGAGTAGTGATGTAGGTAAGTAAAGATACATGTTTGTCTGTTCATGCATGAGGCAGTGACCAGCGTTCTTGTCGGTACAACTGATTCAATGTTGCATTCGGATGGATTCCTAGTCGAGAGTCAGCAGCAGTAGAGAGGAACTCCTTGATTTTTCCAAATGGAGACCAGTTGTCGGACCAAAATCTACAGGTAATACCATTTTCAACTTGCATCTTTATCCAACCATGCACCTCATCTTGCATTTTCACTAGCTTATTTGCCAGCCATGAGTAATTCTGCCTCGGTTTCATTGTCCAGTAATTGTTTAGTGATCCACGCAAGAAATGATGGATGAACCATGCAACCCACACTGAGCCAGATTGGAAGAAGAGGAGCCATATGAGCTTTATGAGGCACACACTATTCTAAAAATTGAGATCACGTACCCCCAACCCTC
This sequence comes from Camelina sativa, assembly GCF_000633955.1. NCBI lineage: Eukaryota > Viridiplantae > Streptophyta > Magnoliopsida > Brassicales > Brassicaceae > Camelina > Camelina sativa. The sequence continues at coordinate 4,491,170 of NC_025693.1, forward strand.
TTTTACTCTTCGGTTTAGTTACTACTTCCCACGAGACTCTAGCAGTGTGAGGACCTTCCACATTCCCTTTCCATAAGTAAGCACTACACAGAGAGTGGATCTTGGATATACATTTTTTTGGAAGAGCAAAAGTGGAACACCAAAAATTGGAGATCCCATCAATGACTGTGTTAATGAGAAGTAGCCTACCAGCAAAGGATAAGTGCCTCGCACACTAGTTGTTAATCTTTGCTTTTACCTGTTGTAGCAGCGGCTCACAATCTTGCATTTGTCAGATTTTTTTGTGCAGAGTGGGACGCCTAAGTATCGTACAGGGAGGCAGCCATGATTTAGCCCTGTGGAGGTGGTGATTTGGTTTATTTACTCTTCGGTAAGACCCCCCGTAAAAAATGATGATTTTTGGCGACTGATTGCTAGCCCCGAGCGATCTTCAAACTCCTTCAACACTTGGAGAATATTCTGAACCGATGAGAGGGAACCATCAACAAATATGAGCAGATGATCTAGCAAAGCACACGTGAGTAAGCTTCGCTGTTTCACAATTATGATGATATCCAAACTTCCTCTCCTTTGCAGCTCTATTTAGCATTAGTGATAGGTTGTTCATTGCTATGACAAACAGGTAAGGAGAGAGTGGATCACCTTGCCTCTGACCACGATTACCCTTGAAATACCCATAAACCATACCATTATACCAACCGTGAAATTAGTGGTGCATATACACGCTTGAAGTCACCGCAAGTACTGGTCCGGTAGTGCGATCCCTTTCAGACAGTTGAACAGAAAATCCCATGAGATGGTATCAAAAGCCTTTGCAATATCAACTTTAATTACTATGCGCTTTGGTCCTGCAGCATTATGGTAACCATTCACAATTTCAGCTGCAAGGACGGTGTTTTCCAGTAGTAGTCGATCCTTAACAAATGCAATTTGGTTTAGCAGGATAAGGGAAGGGAGAATAGGCTTTAGCTTGGAGACAACAAGCTTGGAGATCACTTTGTACAGAGTATTGAGGCAGGAGATGGGCCGATAGTCAACTATTTTTGATGCTCCAGGCCACTTTGGCACTAGAGTTAAGATGGTGGCATTGGTAGTAGCTGGAAGAAAAGAGGAACGTAAAAAGTTTACAATGGCAGTAGTGACCTCCACACCCAGCGTATCCCATGCTGCCTTATAGAAACCTGATGTAAGTCCATCTGGTCCTGGCGCTTTGTTTGGGTTGATCTCCATCATCACCTGTGTAATCTGTGCAGGAGTTGGAATTGATATCATTACCTCTGACTGCGCTTGAGAGCATCTGAATGGATTAAGCATATGGAACCACTCTTGTGTTGACCAGGTAGAAGGAATCGACGACCTGTCAGGGACTAAAATAGACTTAAAGTGGGCAACAGCCAGTTCACTCATTTCAATCGGGTCTACCAGCAGATCCCCTGAGTCAAGGAGAAAGGAGCTTATGGTGTTTTAGCTTGCACGTGCCTGGCAGACCTTTAAGAGGTATTCAAATCACCCTCCTTGAGCCAATTAACTCGAGATTTTTGCTTGAAGTAACTCTCCTCAATGTCCCTCAAGATGTTCCACTTGGCATGAAGGTCACCTTCTAGCTGGAAATGGTGTGGGGTTGGATCATTCTAAACTTGTACCTGCACATCTTGCAACAAACGGTTAGCCCCACTCCCTCTCTCCTGTATTTTTGAAAAGTTCTCTCTGTTTATATTTTGTAAGTCACCCTTGATAACTTTTTGCTTCCAACAGAAATCAGCAAGGTTGTCTGCAAAGCTTCCGGCATGAATCCAAGCCTCATCCACTAACTGGTGGAAGTTGGGATGTTTAGTAAGGTAATTGAAGAATTTTAAAGGTCTAGTTCCGGTTTTAGGGAGTTGGTATGCAAGGTCTACTAAGCTAGGCGAATGGTCTGAGAGGAGGGGGGGGGGGGGGGAGGTAGTGATGCTATCTGGGAACAAAGAGATCCAATGATTGTTGACAAGCAACCGATCGAGTTTCTTTGCAATAGGATTGACGGGTTAATTGTTGCTCCAAGTAAACATTGGACCTTGGAATCTCAAATCAAATAAATTCATCTGTGACAAACAGTCTTTAAATTCAGTTATGGATCATGATTGACGGGTTTAGGAAGGTAGTGATGCTATCTGGGAACAAAGAGATCCAATGATTGTTGACAAGCAACCGATCGAGTTTCTTTGCAATAGGATTGACGGGTTAATTGTTGCTCCAAGTAAACATTGGACCTTGGAATCTCAAATCAAATAAATTCATCTGTGACAAACAGTCTTTAAATTCAGTTATGGATCATGATAGACTGTTCACTGATGAGGAGGAGTGTTCCTGAGGATGAATTATCTGATTGAAATCCCCACCCACTAGCCAAGGACATGTATCCAGGGATAAGTGTTGATGTAGTTGCATCAGCTCCACCCAAAGGTTCCTTCTCTCATCTCTTAGGTTTGACGCATAAACGGCAGTGAACAGAAACTGAATTTTGTTAGCAATGTTGACTTCACAGGTAAGTGTTTGGCGAGATTGGTAGAGTACTCGTAGAGATGTCGGATCCTTCCAGATTACAATAATGCGCCCATCCTCATCAGATAAATGGTTAGAGGTATGATTCCATCCCTTGCAGACATTCTCCATGATTTGAGAAAGACTAGTTCTTTTATATGTGTTTCCAAACTAGCTCCAAAAAGCGGCTGATAAGTCCTAAGCCAATTACAAAAGGGTTGATGCTTATCCGGGTCATTTAGACCTCATATATTCTAAATTTTTTTTTTTGTATCCATTAAAGAGGAGCTGGTGGATCTTCCTGTGGAGGAGGAGAGACATCCATCAATAGCTCACTAGCAGTAGCCAAAAAAGGAGGGTGGGGGAGAGTGGTAGGGGGACTCTTGTCCTTAGGCAGCATGGGCTGCAACGGGGGCTGCGAAGGGAGGGGTGGGAGGTAGTGATGCTATCTGGGAACAAAGAGATCCAATGATTGTTGACAAGCAACCGATCGAGTTTCTTTGCAATAGGATTGACGGGTTAATTGTTGCTCCAAGTAAACATTGGACCTTGGAATCTCAAATCAAATAAATTCATCTGTGACAAACAGTCTTTAAATTCAGTTATGGATCATGATAGACTGTTCACTGATGAGGAGGAGTGTTCCTGAGGATGAATTATCTGATTGAAATCCCCACCCACTAGCCAAGGACATGTATCCAGGGATAAGTGTTGATGTAGTTGCATCAGCTCCACCCAAAGGTTCCTTCTCTCATCTCTTAGGTTTGACGCATAAACGGCAGTGAACAGAAACTGAATTTTGTTAGCAATGTTGACTTCACAGGTAAGTGTTTGGCGAGATTGGTAGAGTACTCGTAGAGATGTCGGATCCTTCCAGATTACAATAATGCGCCCATCCTCATCAGATAAATGGTTAGAGGTATGATTCCATCCCTTGCAGACATTCTCCATGATTTGAGAAAGACTAGTTCTTTTATATGTGTTTCCAAACTAGCTCCAAAAAGCGGCTGATAAGTCCTAAGCCAATTACAAAAGGGTTGATGCTTATCCGGGTCATTTAGACCTCATATATTCTAAATTTTTTTTTTGTATCCATTAAAGAGGAGCTGGTGGATCTCCTTGTGGAGGAGGAGAGACATCCATCAATAGCTCACTAGCAATAGCCAAAAAAGGAGGGTGGGAGAGAGTGGTAGGGGGACTCTTGTCCTTAGGCAGCATGGGCTGCAACGGGGGCTGCGAAGGGAGGGGTGGGAGGTAGTGATGCTATCTGGGAACAAAGAGATCCAATGATTGTTGACAAGCAACCGATCGAGTTTCTTTGCAATAGGATTGACGGGTTAATTGTTGCTCCAAGTAAACATTGGACCTTGGAATCTCAAATCAAATAAATTCATCTGTGACAAACAGTCTTTAAATTCAGTTATGGATCATGATAGACTGTTCACTGATGAGGAGGAGTGTTCCTGAGGATGAATTATCTGATTGAAATCCCCACCCACTAGCCAAGGACATGTATCCAGGGATAAGTGTTGATGTAGTTGCATCAGCTCCACCCAAAGGTTCCTTCTCTCATCTCTTAGGTTTGACGCATAAACGGCAGTGAACAGAAACTGAATTTTGTTAGCAATGTTGACTTCACAGGTAAGTGTTTGGCGAGATTGGTAGAGTACTCGTAGAGATGTCGGATCCTTCCAGATTACAATAATGCGCCCATCCTCATCAGATAAATGGTTAGAGGTATGATTCCATCCCTTGCAGACATTCTCCATGATTTGAGAAAGACTAGTTCTTTTATATGTGTTTCCAAACTAGCTCCAAAAAGCGGCTGATAAGTCCTAAGCCAATTACAAAAGGGTTGATGCTTATCCGGGTCATTTAGACCTCATATATTCTAAATTTTTTTTTTTGTATCCATTAAAGAGGAGCTGGTGGATCTTCCTGTGGAGGAGGAGAGACATCCATCAATAGCTCACTAGCAGTAGCCAAAAAAGGAGGGTGGGGGAGAGTGGTAGGGGGACTCTTGTCCTTAGGCAGCATGGGCTGCAACGGGGGCTGCGAAGGGAGGGGTGGGAGGTAGTGATGCTATCTGGGAACAAAGAGATCCAATGATTGTTGACAAGCAACCGATCGAGTTTCTTTGCAATAGGATTGACGGGTTAATTGTTGCTCCAAGTAAACATTGGACCTTGGAATCTCAAATCAAATAAATTCATCTGTGACAAACAGTCTTTAAATTCAGTTATGGATCATGATAGACTGTTCACTGATGAGGAGGAGTGTTCCTGAGGATGAATTATCTAATTGAAATCCCCACCCACTAGCCAAGGACATGTATCCAGGGATAAGTGTTGCTGCAGTTGCATCAGCTCCACCTAAAGGTCCGTTCTCTCATCTCTTAGGTTTGACGCATAAACGGCAGTGAACACAAACTGAATTTTGTTAGCAATGTTGACTTCACAGGTAAATGTTTGGCGAGATTGGTGGAGTACTCGTAGAGATGTCGGATCCTTCCAGATTACAATAATGCGCCCATCCTCATCAGATAAATGGTTAGAGGTATGATTCCATCTCTTGCAGACATTCTCCATGATTTGAGAAAGACTAAGTTCTTTTATATGTCTTTCCAAACTAGCTCCAAAAAGCAGCTGATAAGTCCTAAGCCAATTACAAAAGGGTTGATGCTTATCCGGGTCATTTAGACCTCATATATTCTAATTTTTTTTTGTATCCATTAAAGAGGAGCAGATGGATCTCCCTGTGGAGGAGGAGAGACATCCATCAATAGCTCACTAGCAGTAGCCAAAAAAGGAGGGTGGGGGAGAGTGGTAGGGGGACTGTTGTCCTTAGGCAGCATGGGCTGCAACGGGGGCTGCGAAGGGAGGGGTGGGAACAGGATCGTTTAAGGGTAGTGTTTTGCAGTTTAATTGGGGAGTGGGGGTAAGGGGCACCAGTTTGAGTTAGAGAAGCCGAGACTCTAATGATCATAGACAGATTGTGATCAAATCTTGGTATATTCACAGCTAGGATAGTATGGGTTTCAAAGGGTGGTGTTTTTAGTGGGTTAATAAGGGTTTTGGTATGGTTTCGGTGGTTTTTGAGAGGCAGGTTACAATGATTCTGGGAGTTAGGATCAGTTGTGGAAGTCAGGATAGGGAGAGAAGACGAAGTGGTAGGGTCATTGGCGGCTTGGGACAGGGCGTCAAACGAGTTAGGGATATGACTGAATCTGTGGTTGGTGGTAAAGAGGTAGGATTGGAGGGAGAGGCAGTAATAGGGTTAGACTGTAATGGGGTATCCAGGAGATCAACCAGAGAAGATTGGGGCTTCTTTAGAACTTTTTCTTTGCTCTTTTGTTTAGTAACTACTCAGCTTTCCTTTTGTGTAGTAGGTTGCAGCACAGGAGGCACCTGAAAGCATTTTTTGGCAATGTGCCCTAGCTCCTTACAATGAGAGTATGTTGGAGGGAGCCAATGATACTCGATCTTGACTTCAACAACTTAACCATTGTCCCTAGTGTATTCCACCACATCCGGGAGATTTTTGACAAGGTCAATAAGAACCTTTGCATGAGACACTTTTAAACTCACCAGATTTATTGTGAAATCGTCAGTTTCTTTCGGATCACCTACTAGGCCTGCTATAAGATTGATGCCTTCATTGGTTCGTAGGTCCAATGGTACATCAAGCATGTGAATCCAAATTGGAATGGAATCCAACGGAGGAGTAGCAGAAGAGTAATGGGGAGCCCAAGGAGCAGTATGGAACATTGAGTCCCCAATGTACCATATGCACTTCTCCAGAACCTTTTGCCGGATAAAGTCATTTGGGATTCTAACAAGCACAGAATTCGAGTGATGATTTACATGAATCTCCAAACGACGACCTTTGCCCCACATGTGGTTAAGGACGCTCTAAATTTAGTGAAAGAGTGGAGGTCGACCATTGAAAAAGCAGAGAATAAAGTCTTTGTGCAACTCTGCTCCTCTTTGGAACACAGCGTCCGAGATGTGAGTAGTGGGTCTACCAGTTTCAGTATATGTAACAAGAGCAATTTGGTGAAGAGATCTGTCAACGGATTTACAGGATTTTATCAATAAGGGTTTTTGGGGCAGACAAAGGGGGATTGGCTTGAGTTGAGTTAGATCTCTAAGTTAGAGGTACATCAGTGCTTTGAGAAGTAGCATCTTGGGGCAATAACCCCACGGAGGGGACCGAAGCAGTAGGTTTTGGGTTTGGGGAGAGGCTGATACTTAGCTGGGGAGCAAGGGGAGGGGTAGGATTAAGGGAAGCAGAGGCTTTGTTCGTGAGCAGGGGTGAAGTAGATTTAGGGTTAAGGACAATAAATTTACCAGTTCCAGTAGTTTGTTTTGCAACAGTGATTTCAGATCTAGGGTTTTGAGTACCTGAATTTGATGCTACAGGGTTTAGCTCTTCAACCGAATGCATTTCCACATCGGTAGTAGGAGAGGAAGAAAGTACAGTGGTAACAACATCCGACTGAGACACAGACACGACAGTCCTTGAAGTTTCGGCAGTTTGCAATGAGTGTGGTCTCGGAGCCTTTGCCACAATAGGAGATAGAGGTGGAAAGTTAGAAATGATACATGAAGGAAGGGTGTCCGGGGGCCAGGAGAGAGGAGCGGAGGAAGAAGTTCACCACCAGCGGTGGGAAGCCTTGAAGTCAGGACGGAAGCACGACCATCAGAGAACCAGCAGTTTTTCATTGGGAACCGTGTCAGAGAGAATTAAAATTAAACCATTACTTACTTTGTTTCAACTATTTTGACACAATATATATTTGCATTTTAAAGTAACGAAAACTATTAATTCAATCTGTATTAGTATCAAACCTTAAAAAAAAACGTAGTCGTATCTATCATGTCATAGATAGTAGTATATTTTGAGTATATCTATATACTTATTTAAGCAATCCTTTAAACAAATAACCTTACTCCATGTAAAATATTACACAAAATACCACTGTATTTTAATACAAAATATAATAATAGAATTTTAATATTAATTTGTTGTAACCTGAAAATGATTATCCAAAAAAATAGTAATTATTAATTTATTAGATATAAGAAATCATTAATAAAATAATTTCGAAATTATTTAATAAAATAATAATAAAATTATTTCGAAATTATGTATTAAAATAATTAAACAGATTCTATTTATTGTTTCAGAAATCTTAGGAAACAATAACAAACTATTTAGAAAATTATAAAACTTAAATTTATTTATAAAACTAAGATTAAATATTTACATATCTAAATCATTTAATAATAACAAATATATATTAAAATTAGGATACAACATTGTTTATATTTTTAAAATATATCTATATACTTATTTAAGCTATGTTGTTAAAAATTTAACCAGTTCTGATGTGACATATTACGAAAATGCTATTATATTTTAATTATTCTAATAACTAACAAAAGAAAAGTTTAGATTTGTTTACAAAATAATAAAACTCTATTTATTGTTTCATAAATCTTAGGAAATAATAACAAACTATTTAATTGGCTAAAACTTAATTGTTTATACACAATATTCACTATATAAACAATACTAAGTGTATAATATTGATAATATACATAACCTAATTGTAATTTTCACCTATAAAATTAATATACAACATGTTATACCAATAACTTCAATTTGTAAATTTGGTATATTAAGATCTCTAAACACGATCACATCAATTTGTAATACCAAATCACGGGTCAATACATGTTTTGTTGGATTTTTTTGGCTTTACCGAATGTATAATTAACGAATTTGATATTGCACCAAACCAAAATAGTAGTACCAACTACGGGTCGAAATCAGAGTATGACCTTAAGTAAATTAAATATATGATTTTATAAAATATATAGAATTAAGAAATTTTCTACTATTATTTTGTAACAAACAAATCCAAATTTATATAAATATTTCCTCATGCTGGTAACGTTATTCTACNCTTATTTAAGCTATGTTGTTAAAAATTTAACCAGTTCTGATGTGACATATTACGAAAATGCTATTATATTTTAATTATTCTAATAACTAACAAAAGAAAAGTATCGATTTATTTACAAAATAATAAAACTCTATTTATTGTTTCATAAATCTTAGGAAATAATAACAAACTATTTAATTGGCTAAAACTTAATTGTTTATACACAATATTCACTATATAAACAATACTAAGTGTATAATATTGATAATATACATAACCTAATTGTAATTTTCACCTATAAAATTAATATACAACATGTTATACCAATAACTTCAATTTGTAAATTTGGTATATTAAGATCTCTAAACACGATCACATCAATTTGTAATACCAAATCACGGGTCAATACATATTTTGTTGGATTTTTTGGCTTTACCGAATGTATAATTAACGAACTTGATATTGCACCAAACCAAAATAGTAGTACCAACTACGGGTCGAAATCAGAGTATGACCTTAAGTAAATTAAATATATGATTTTATAAAATATATAGAATTAAGAAATTTTCTACTATTATTTTGTAACAAACAAATCCAAATTTATATAAATATTTCCTCATGCTGGTAACGTTATTCTACAAAATATTAACGTGTATTTATGAGTCGGGTAATAAAACGGGTAATGAGACGGGTAACGAAACGCTCAAAAATTAAATTAATATCTAATACTCGATCATTATTCATGGATAATATAATTATTATACCTTTCACTCGACCCTAAAACTGCGGGTACCTTTTTTCGGGACGAATATAAACCGAAAACGTGTCCAATACGGGTGTCGGTAGTAGTTTCCATGCCTACCTATTAGTAGTTTAATATGAATCAAAATTCACCATATAGTACTATATTATATAACATGTAAATGAATGATACAACATAAACATAATATTATCAAATAACAAAATAAAAAAAAAATCTCCACGCTACCAGCGCAGATTATTATCTAGTTTGTACTTGAAAATGAAGTTAATTTAGGTTTAAGCATTTTTATCGGTTTAAATCTTGAAACTTTTCAAATGGTTTGCCATTTTCATGTTTTATATCACTCCATTCAAGAACATGTAATGATCAGAATCCTGAGTGTCCGACATATGCAATCTCTTATTTGATTAAAATGGTAAATTTCCTTTTTTATAGTGTTTTTTTAACTAGTATTAGAAAAAAGGGTATATGTACTAAATAGCACAATTCTGGAACATAATTAACTAAATACCACAACTGAACAGTAGCAGCTCAGATTCAATTTTTACATTTTTATATGACTACTTTAGCCCTCTCCCCCTCTTTCCCTTCCTCTCTCTCCCTAGGCCTCTCTCCTTTCCTCTCTCTCTCCCCCTCTCTCCCTTCCTCTCTCCCCTCTCTCCCTTCCTCTCTTTCCCCCTCTCTCCCTTCCTCTCTCTCTCCCCCTCTCTCCCTTCCCCTCTCTCCCTTCCTCTCTCTCCCCCTTTCTCCCTCCGCCTCTCTCTCCTTCCTCTCTCCCTCCGCCTCTCTCCCTTCCTCTCTCTCCCCCTCTCTCCCTCTCAGCGTTGAATCTGAAAACCTCTCTCTCCTTCCTCTCTCTCCCCCTCTCTCCCTCCGCCTCTCTCCCTTCCTCTCTCTCCCCCTCTCTCTCTCCCCCTCTCTCCCTCTCAGCGTTGAATCTGAAAAAGTGAAAATTCCCCAGAATATTATTGTTGGATCATTTCTTCTACCCTCTTCTGGATTTCCCAAAAACTGTTTATGACTTTTTAATTATATTATTTTGTAATGTAACATGTTACAAGTTATTGGTTTCCATTATATTTTTTCTTTTACAAAATGTTATTTTTTTAAAACACATGTAGTTTTAGGTACACAATTAAACTCTCTCTCATGTATATAAGGGCATGTTTATAGGGGGATCAGGTGAAGGTGTTCTTAGAGGAGAAATATTGTAAGATCAAGTCTTAAGAACTTTTATTAAAGAGTTAGTTATTGGGAGAACAGGTATAAGATCTTAAGATTTAATAATATAATATTCTTATAGAAATTTAAAAATGTTTAATAAATACAAAGATTAATGTTTAATAAATAATTTAAGAATGTTTAAAACTATTTAATAATATAATGTTTATTAATATTCTTAAACATATTACAATTATAAAAAATTTATAAAATAAATTGGCCTTCTTTATTATAGCTTCTTCCTTCCCTTGTGTTTGAATCAATTCTTCATGAAATTGAGAAGTCGGTGGGCTGCGCAATGTTGACATCCTCAAACTCATTATCATCTGCAGAAGAAAGAATGAGATGTATTCATCAAGCCGTTCATAGCTTTCTATATCTAGAAGACTAGAATGCAATACAACACATGGGAGGCTCATTGATCAGATATAAACAGGAATCAGGTTCAGCTAGATATACATCCACAAATGTTTTAAAGAGTTCAACCTTTCAATAAGATGGACACAAATCAACGAAGTTTAAAGTTTTCAGAAACCAAAGAAACGTATAAAAATAACTAGTTAAGTAAGATGCATGATGCATTACCACATTTCTATAAACCAAAAAGGAGTTGACATTATCAGAACAAGATAAAAGGGGTAAAGAGCTGAGGTATAAGTACCTTTCCTCAAAGCCAGAGCCACGACTGCATCATTCTCAACCTAAAAAAAAAACAAGCAAAAGAAACAACATTTATCTAACTTAAAATACACAAACGGTGGCATTGTCCACATACCTAAGATGGTTCTTCATTAAACTTGAACAAGAATTGTTTATTCATTCCCCAACATTGGCAGGAAAAGATAAGTAAAATAGATGATACAGTCAAAACGTTTAATACCTTCTGATCCGCTAAAGTCTTTGAGTCTTCTAATATTTCTTCAGTAGACATTAAAACGAGACCTGCTTGCTAACTGGTTGTTCAATGAGGGCAAATCAGTTTCTGCTTAACATCCAAACCAGTCTCAGTTGGATCACATTGGATAAAGTAAGTTGTTTTCATCCGCTTCACACGAATATACATGGCCTGCAAAAACAAGATTACACAAACTAATCAATACTACAACCAACATGGGCCAAATCCTAGTTTTTCTTCGATTGATTAAAGCAAAAAAATCTTCACTTTCCCGGTACAATAAGTAAAGAATGGTCAAATAAAGATTGAATGAACTAAGAACAATCAAACTGAAGCAACGAAGTAGAAACATACCATGGCAAGACAAGGATGAACAATTCACTCTTCTTCCGCTGCCGATTCCGATCAAAATCTGTTACCCAGATGCCAGAAAAGATAAATTATTAGACTTTCAGCGACAATTCCCACAAATCCCTAGCCGACGAGACAGAGGAGACAGAGAAGACGACGAGATCTTGAGCTTCGCGACACAGAGGAGATCTCTAGACTTCGCGAGACAGAGGAGACGACGATAATCGGTGGATCCGGAGTAGACGACGAGACGACGAGGAGACGGTTGCTCCGGTGTTTCAATCGCCGGACAGAGGAGAAGACGATGAGGAAAAAAAAATCTCTCGTGATTTCGCCTGTTCGATTTTTCAGAGAAAAGAAGAAAAATAAAAAAGAAACGTCGAATGAAATGAAAAAAATAAAAGGTTTCTTTCGTTTACCAGCTGACACGTCAGCAGAAGAAGACATGAAGAACAGATCTTAATTAAGATCATTTCATCTGATCTTGTGGGCACTATTCACTAAATTCTAATTTTTTAAGGCCCAAGATCATATGGGGTGATCCCCTATAAACATGACCTAAGGGTGTTTATGACTTTCTCTTTACTATCTTTAGCCAGCCGATGGTATTTACTAACATAAAACCAAGTCGATGGTAGTTACTTAATTTTATTTCAGAATTGTGCTATCTACTAATATTACCCTAGAAAAAAACATCTAATACTCACGCAAGAGTTTTAAATTTTAACATTATCTTTATTTGTTAATTACTTATGTTACCCCTAGTATTCATTTTTCTATAGTATCGTGTATGTGATTAAATTCATGATTTTTTTTTGTTGTTTTAGCAGTATCTAATTATGTTGTATTAAAACAATAGTCCAACACATGTTTGGGGAACACCTTTGCCACAAGTACTATCAAGGATACAACAACTATAATTCTTTGAGTACTGGCATATATAAAAAGAATCCAATTACTTCCCAATAACTATTTAAAGAGAACAAGTAACAACATCACAACGAGAAAAAGAATCTAAATTGGACTTTTATTGTTTAATGTTTGTTGTAATAAAGAATTTCACCGTGAGAATTAAAAGAGAAAAAATGAATTCAGACATTTTAGACAAATAATCATGTAATATCGGGATGGACAAATACGATTCATGAATAGGAAAAAAAAACAAATAATTGAAGTCGAGTGTACAAAATTTGTTAGAAAGCAATGTTACTTAGATGAATTAGTTTAAAATTGACATTCATAAGAAATATATTTTCTTATATTGTTCAAGTGAAAATAATAGATGTTTATAGATTATAAGTGGATTTTATTACTTCGTTCCTTAAACCCAAGCTCATAAACTCAACATAGACTCAAACAAATTGATAAAAATCTAAACGCATAATAAGTGTTATCACTATATAAAGATCCCTAAGGATTCAATCTCTTAGTAAAGATTGAGCAAAGTTGAAACAAATATAAGTGTTCAATCTATATAAAGATCCCTAAGGATTATAATTATGAATCTTTATAATTATGAATCAAGAGGGAGAAAGGTTAGTAGAAGCACCTATGACTGATGAAGGTTATTGTATTAAGTTTGAGAAAGCAAGAGAAGACACTCACAAAGAAAAGAAGAAGGAAAGAAAACCTGAAAGAGATGGTAAAGAGTGTGGAAATGATTGAGCAAAGTTGTAGTTGTTGATATAAACCATGAAGACTAGTTAGACCTGTATTATTTAAGAGATTATTATAGGTTTTGCCAATTTTTGTTCTAATTCTTTTGAATCTGCCATTTTCTGTAAATATTTTAGATCTGTCGTCATTATTGGTCACTCTAAAAGCTATACATTTGTGATTTGGTTTTTTTGCTAAAATACACACTTTATACTAAATACTAAAATTTTTTAAAATGGAATAAAAGAAACTCAATTTAATGTATAAATTGTATTTTAAAATATTGAATATGGAAAATCCACAATTGTCGCTAAAAATGGTCTTTTATAATTGATTCGTTATTTAAACTTATGTTTATTTTCTAATATTCAATCTACAGTGGTGCTTAAAAAAAATTTGATGTGGCGTTCTAAAAAGAAGTTTTAATTTTTTTTGTTACAAAAAAGTTTTAATTCATAAAGTAAAATATCTACAATAACATTATTCCAAAAAAAGAAACAGAGTAAAAAGTATAATTTATTTTAAACATAATAGTATCATAAAATTATTAGTCGAACTGTCAATATCAAAATTTTTAATTTATAACAAACTATTGTCGGATAGACAAGATAGTCAAATTATTAACGATGAAGACACAGTTCAAAGCCACGGGCCCACGGTTAAGAAGATAGGAGATGATGGTTGGTTGCATATTTTTATCAATGGTCTCTTCTCCTAATTGTTTTGTACCAATGTTTAATGGGATCATGTTGAAAAAACTTACTATTTTTTTTTGTCAATCATTGGACTACAACTAGCCGGTCCATTAGCTAAATTCCTATATTCGTAGGAGCTGAAACTCGATTCCGGGTGTAATGGTATCTTCTACAAATAGACTTACTTTCTGCCACTGCACTAAGATCACTTCACAAAAAAAACTTACTATTTATAAGTCAGTAAACCACACATAAGCAGGTAGGTACGAAATGATTTGATTTTTATATGTTAAAACTTAAAAAGACAAAAGATTTGATAAACAAGCGTTCATTGTTGTTTGTTTCATTTATAAGTTTGAAAACGAATGCGTTACTTTTCCTTTTTTTTTCAGCTTAGCATTGAAGGTTTTATTTGCAAAGTTATAATATATGTTTGGTTTTTATATAAGACTTCAAATTTTTAAATAATTTTCTTTCATTTTTATATTAATTGCCTGACTTTTTTCTGTTATTCGTCTAATTAAAAAAATTGTTACGCGTAAAGTAAACATATGTATATGTAATTGATACAAGCTTAGATAATATGAAAATTTTCTAAAAATATTATATATATATATATATATACAGTATTATAACATAATAGTTTGAACTGGTATATTATTTTCTATAATTATTGATTCATCTTTTTGGCTTATAATACTTAAGGAATTATGTTTCTAGGACAATTTAAATTTAAATTTAATTAAAAACTCACGAAAAATCACTGGAGAAATAGTGGTGTATTGCCAACTTAAGTTTGTCCTAAACTCATAACCTTTTAAATCCACCAAACACCCAACTTTGATTTTTGTCTTCTTTTGGCAAATTAATATTAAGCTCTTGCACTGTGATATAAAAGGTCATAACAATAATTCTTTTTGTACTAGACAATTATTGTTTCGGAAAGTTTTTTTTGTTTTAATCATAACTCTTAATTTGTCGGCTACAATTGACATAGCTAGTAATATAATGTAGTACCATATATATAAATCATGGATCGATCTGCGGTAACACGAAAACGATGGTAATGGAAAAACAGTTAGGTTACAAGTTCAATATTCAATCCACATATTCTAAGACTTACAAGATGTAAACTTTTCTACTACTTAATCAGTGTTGTGTTAAAAACCTAGATGTAATACAAATTTTCCTTGATTAAATAAGCTAACTAAGCACATTTGAATTTGTTAAACTAGCGAAAGTACATTGAAGAGATTTAAACATTTTTTCGGAAACCAACTTTTTATTTTTGGATAAGGTATTTTTTTACTTTTATAATGAAAAGGGGTGTATAACGGTTGCTTATGATTGAGGAACAAGCAATTGCTACAGATCATTCCCCATTAACTCATTTTTATTATTACGCAACAATTCACCACCTTTTCTATTATGGGGTATTTAAAAAAATTATCCATAACATAATCTATGTCATATTATTAATTAGCTATCAGCTCTTTGTTTTATTTTTAATACTAATATGCAGCTACCTTTATTCATATAAGTTAATTAAAATTAGGAGGTTTCATGGATTTTTTATACTCCCTCCGATTCCATATAAGTGTCGTTCTGGACTTTTTTGAGTAGATTAAGAAAACAAACAATTTGACTGTTTTAACTTCTGAAATTAATTAAGGGTAATTTCAGTTTTAGTAATCTGTGCTAGTTTAGTTAAGGATATATTAGTAATTTTGGTTGTGTTATTCCATTTTCCAAAACCAACGACACTTAATAAAAAAAAAGTCCTAGAACGACACTTATATGGAATCGGAGGGAGTAATATATAAAGAATGTACATAGAGATACATGAATTGCAGATTTCTGGTCATTTATTGTAATGCTTTATTGCTTTTTAGTTGGCATTTGTGTTACCATTTTGGATTTTGTGGAGCAACACACTTAAAAACTGGTCTTTACACTATTTCTCATCGTTCTGTGAATTTGGAACCAATTCAAGAATCAAAAAGGCTTAAAATTATTGTTCATGCATGAGAAACTATTAATTAACAGTAGACCCAAATAATGTATTTTAAGCCTATGAAAAAGTGTTGAAAGATAGAAATTAAGTGCCTCGTACGTTGGTTTTGCAGTTGTCTGTGTAGATTTAGACAAATATAATTTATTCTAAGATGTGTTAGATTGTACCTAAATGTATGTTTGAAGAAAAAAAATCCAGTGAACTTTTAAAAATCAGTTGGCATGGAGAACCATATTTGCAAGATATATGACCCAAGTATTCGAATCGTCCCACATGGAGACATTGACAAAATTTGACTAATATATATATAGTAACATTGATCTCTTCATTTTTTATCAATTGGTTTTGAGTTGCATTACCTATATTTAATTACTAATACCGAAAATGAAAGTGTTGTGACGCGAATAGAAGTATTTTTATGTTGCACTAGTCAATCCACAATTTCAAAGATACATGTGCAAAAAGTCTCTCGATAAATGGATTTTGTTGTTCTTTTAATATCACACATCGTAGATAAATAACGCGTCCCAAGTTTAGGAGTACATTAGATTTCGTAGATAAAGGAGTGCCAAGTTAGGAGGAGAAGAAGTGCAATATTGCAATACTTGCATGCATGAGTTTTTCATTCATTGTTGCTAAAAGAAAATTTGGATGTATAGTAAATGTTAAAATCAGCACCTTACTTCAGGAAGAATCAGATTTACAGCCTATTTTGATATATATTTTTGGTACATGTAGGAAATTGTATGAGGGATTAATTGGCGTGCGAAAATATTTAAGTCTATACATGCTGACATACAAAATATAAAGTCTTTTTTTTTGCTCGAGTTTTATAGGGCATTTCTGAAAATAATACAAAAGGAAGGGTCGATTCAGTAGAACTATTGCTATATAATACCTTTCTTGTATCCAATGCCTTTCACACAATACACCAACACAAATAATCAAATTAAACATAACAAAAAGTTATAAGAAATAAATTATGAGGACAATAAAGAGTTCGCCTCTTTTAGCTATGCTGCTCGGTGCCATTATCGTAGCCGCCGCCATCTCCACCATCTCCGTCGAGGGTCGTAAACATCACGTCAAGAAGATCAAATCCAAACACCGTCGTCATTCCAAAACTACCCCTTCCGGCTCTCCCGCACCGGCTCCTTACCCGTCCACCCACGATGGCCTTTTCAACATTCTCTCCTTCGGTGCCATGGGTGATGGAATCTCCGACGACTCTAAGGTACGTCGTCCATATATTTTCAAGCATTTCGTTTTCGTTTGCCATTTGTGAAAAACATTTTCTAATCGAGAGGTGGGCAGGCATTGGTCGGAGCGTGGAAGGCGGCTTGCAAAGTGGCCGGTGGGAAAGTGGAGATTCCGGCAGGGAAACAGTTTATGGTGAAGGCAGTGACACTGCAAGGTCCGTGCAAGGATGATACGGTGATTCAAATAGAAGGGACCTTAGTGGCTCCGGAGAAGATAGGGTCGTGGCCTAAGTCAACCTTGTTTCAGTGGCTTAACTTCAAATGGGTCAGTCACGTGACCATCCAAGGCTCAGGGACTCTTAACGGTCGTGGCTCCAACTGGTGGAACTTAGAGACTTATCAGACTCAGGTACGCTTTATTTTTATTTCGATGCTAATTTAAAATACTTATTAGATCACTATACTGAGAGTGAAAAATACAATCTTTTATTATAATTGCAATCAAGATTAAAAGAATTTAAAACGTTTTGCTGTATGTTCGTTTGATATATATTTTTTTCAAATTGTATTTTGAGATTAATTTTAAGCTTTATTTGTGATTTGTTTCCTCTTTTCAGTCGAGAAAGTATATCCCACCAATGAAACCAACGGTGCGTAAGTCTATTTTTTACAAAAGAATTTTATTTTAACTTAAGATTCGTAAAATATTTATTGATGGCTTAAGTGAATTATACGTATAGGCACTTAGGTTTTATGCAAGTGAGAACGTGACGGTCCGTGACATAAGCATCGTGAACAGCCCACTGTGTCATCTGAAGTTCGATGACTCGGACGGAGTAAAAGTCAACAACATTACGATATCCTCGCCGGAGAATAGCCCTAACACCGACGGTATTCACCTCCAGAACACACGTAACGTCGAGATTCAACACTCTAACATCGCTTGTGGTAATTCATATTCTCTTACTTCAAATTACATTTATTTGTTTTATTCATTAACTACAAATAATTCCATAGATTTTGAATTTTTCATATGATCACGACACCTAAGATTTTGAATTATTTCATCATCATACCGTTCCATTGTTCCAGTTTTTATGCGACTCTATATCATTATATATATGCAATTGGAAATACATGTGTTATGTGTACATACATATATAGAAGACTATAACAATACATCTTTTTATATCATTGAACATAGTGGTTGTCACGTTGTAGACGCCAAAGATAATGTAAAATTTTAAAAGTACTATAAGAATAAAGACATGAAACAGGAAAAGACATCATTGGCTGAATAAAAAAGATAACACTTAATAACGGTATAACTGTCACCAAACTAACTTTTTATGCAAAAAAGCAAGCATGCAGAATGAAAAAGCTCTCTTCTCTTTAATCTATATAACTCATATTTAATATATGAATTAAGAAAGGTTACATGGACCAGAGATTCTAAATGTTTAAAATACTAAGCACAAATCAAAAAGTTATTATAATAGTTATATACTATTCATCTATTTTGGGGAGGATGTAACTCTGAATTTTCTATTTTAATCTTGTTAAACAGGAGATGACTGTGTATCCATCCAAACCGGCTCCTCCAATGTTCATATCCACCACATCAATTGTGGCCCTGGCCATGGCATCAGGTTTATATATAATAATACATTTCCATTTAGTAATCAGTATATTACCTTTTTCAGTTTTACTGATTTTTATTTATGGTATTTGTTTTCGTTTGTGTGATCACAGCATAGGTGGACTAGGGAAAGATAAGAGTGTGGCATGTGTTTCTGATATCATTGTAGAGGACATCTCTATACAGAACACTCTTGCTGGTGTTCGAATCAAGACTTGGCAGGTACATCTTATAATTAATATAGAGACGACATTATTACTTATAAAAATGATAGTCATCCCTGAACCCAAGTAAAATATATGTATCTAAAATATGATATGGTTGAAGTATGCAAAAGTAAAAGATAAAATAGTTGAGACTTTTTATGAAAATTATGTGTTTCTAAGAAAACCCACTAAACAACGCAAGTCTTTCTATGTAAACGAGTCTAATATGCCTTTCTCTGTTAAATGTTTATGTTTTGCATTACATTTTTTTAATATATTATACATGAATGACGTTTGTTTATGGTTATAGCTATCGGATTCATTTTTCGATTTATATTGTAAACTTTCAAGTGAATGACGTGTATATATGTATCCGCAGGGAGGATTGGGGGTCGTGAAGAACCTAACATTTTCGAACATACAAGTAACGGACGTGAAGGTTCCAATAGTAATCGACCAATATTACTGCGACAAGTCCACGTGTAAGAATCAGACTCGTGCAGTGTCGATTTCCGGGGTCAAATACAACA
The DNA here is from genome assembly GCF_000633955.1 of Camelina sativa. Taxonomy (NCBI): domain Eukaryota; kingdom Viridiplantae; phylum Streptophyta; class Magnoliopsida; order Brassicales; family Brassicaceae; genus Camelina; species Camelina sativa. Next base: position 4,510,809 of record NC_025693.1, read on the forward strand.
ACATTGTAGGTAGCTTCACGGTGCAACCGGTACGTATCGCATGTAGCAACAACGTGCCATGCATGGGAGTGGATCTTATGGATATAAGGCTAAGACCTTCTGGAGGGATCAGAGGGTTACAAACTCATCAGCAACAACAAGCTTTGTGTTGGAACTCGTACGGAAAAACACAAGGGCCTTTGGTTCCTTCAAGCATTGGCTATTGCTTGAGGAAGAGTAACATTACAAGTTAGAGACTACCATTTGTGACTCTTTTTTTGGTCACAAATAATCGTGACAGTTTTGTGACTACTTTATGACTAATAATTGACTACACATAAGTTAGTGACAATCTCGTCGCAAAATTACGACAAAATGTTGTGGTCTGCAAACCGTCTCATATATGGGACTATTATAAGACTATTATCCTACTCTATTATTGTGGTCATAAAATAATCGCAAATTGAGACGGATTAAAAACACTCTTTGTAGTCATGATTATTAGTCCTAAATTTGAAACTTATTTGCAACTTCGACTGTTTGCACCACATCAAGTTTTTACTCATTAGATTGAGAGATCTTGGTTAGAAGTCTTTCACCATGAGGGATTGTAGAATCATATGTACATTTGTTTTACTCTCAATCTTTAAAATTGCTATGATTTTATTTGAAAATATCGTCACAAAATGCTTACACTTTGTGACTATATTGCTACTACCATCTTAGATTGTGACTAACTTGCTTCGTTTTACTAACGCCTAAAGACTCTATTTATATATTCAACAACAGAGAATCATAAGATATGTGTTATTTGTTTTTCCATTGAATCACTATAAAACAAAAAAAAATCAAATGTTTAGAAAAAATATTTGCATATTTACATAACATGTATATTAGTGTTACATATGATTTTTATGTAATGTCTGTGAATGTTTTTTAATTTTAATTTTACTTACCATATCAAGTTTTTACTTATTAAACTAAGAGATGTTGTTTAAAATTCTAATATAGGCGATTGTAAAAAAGGGTCACAAAACAATCACACTTTGTGACTACTTTTCTATAGTGGTCACGTAGTTGTGACTACTTTGCAACGATTGTACAACTAACACCTGAACATGCGACTGATTTGCTACCTTTTACATACTC
>NC_025693.1:4511996-4512113 GCF_000633955.1 Camelina sativa
TGTAGCTGATAAGGTCTTGGATGTGAAGTAGTCTTCAGATTAAGCTTTTGTACCATCTCTTCACTAGTTGCATTAGTACAGCTTCCACCATCAACGATCAAGGTGCAGACCTTGTCT
>NC_025693.1:4515172-4521465 GCF_000633955.1 Camelina sativa
ATAAGCATACAAATTTACAGCTTTAGTTTCAGCTCTGTCTCTTATGAGGTGCATCAAAACTGTAACTTAGCTTTCTATAATACACCATTATAATTTGGTGAATAATGTATACGAGATGTTCTGTTATTTAATAATGTTTACCTCTCGATTGTTGTTTCAGTCTCATCTCTGTTTCCATGAGTTAGACCATATTCTCAGATCTGATTAGTTCTCGGCTTTAGGATTATGTGAAATTTGGGGTTGTTAAAAACATAAATTGATACTTGCGTTCTTACATTGTTTTCTGATTACATAGATTTTACATTGTTTTTCCCTTGAGGTCTGATTATTTTTAGCATTATGATTGAAAGTGATGTATTTCAAATCTGGGTGTAATTTGTTTTCCTGTGCTCAGCAGCTAGTTTTTACACAGCTCTAGCTCCGAGGGAAGAAGTCACCACGCTGCACATAATAACGCAGAGAGATCACAACAACAACAAAATTAATTAAGGAGAAGAAAGATGTCGTGGCAAACTTACATTGATGAGCATTTGATGTGTGATGTTGGTGATGGCCAGGGACATCATCTTACCGCTGCTGCTATCGTTGGTCATGATGGTAGCGTTTGGGCTCAGGGTGCCAACTTCCCTCAGGTATAATATCCATTTTCAAGAGCAGCATGGTCGTGAAGCACTGGTTAGTGCTGGTTCACTTCATGTCATGTTCTTTTTTGTTTTGTTTTGTTTTTACAGTGCTTCTGTTCTTTCAGCTGCATAACATTGAGCATTTGAAAAGCAAAATCGAGAGAGTCCTGCTTTTGAACGAGTAATGTATATATGACTCATTAACACTTCCATTTTTTCTTACTGTCTTTCCATTTTTTTTTAACTCATATGGATGTTTTCTTCAATCCTCTTAGGACGCTCGATGGTCTAAGTTACTACGAAATGAAAATACTCAACTACTCATGTTTGAGATTTCCATAGGTTGGACCGATGTGATGAAGGAGAGGACGAGGCAGTGCAATGAGGTAAAGATTCATCCATGTGTTCCAAATTGTATAACTATATTTCTTCTTTTCTCAAATTTTTCTTGTTAACCACATATCAAGGAATCAATCCCTCTCTTAGAGATGCTGAAGAGAGGCTTGCTGAGCATGGGAAATCTTCAACGGAGAATGCCACATATGACCCATCATGGCGAAACTTCCTCGCGACTGAACTATTTTTTATCTTGGTTGTGATCTTTTGGTTATAGGATTTGGTTGGGTATATGGATGGATAGATGCTACATTTTTTGGGGATAATATAAATCAAAATTGACATTTTATTTTAGTTTTAATTTATTTTATTTTTAGTTTTTTTTAAAATTTTAATTTATGATGGTCGCAAATAAGTTGTTGATAATGTGACGTTTTTGCAACTACAGTAACTTAGTTCTAAATTAAACACTAGAAAATTAGTCTTAATTAAGTCCCAAATTTACGACTGCAAAACCTGTCATAACTTAGTCTTAAGATGTGACTCTTTATACAAGTTGTATAGTAGTCGCTTAGTTACGACGTTATTTAGGCGTCACCAAGTGGTCGCAAATTAGCGACCGTTTTGCGACCATTTTAATTTGCGACCAAAAATTAGCGACTACTAAAAACAGTCCTGGATTAGTCTCAAACAGTGACTTTGTGACCATTTAGAGACTATTTCGGTAGTCCCAAATGGCATATTTTCGTGTAGTGTAATATTGGTGGTTATTATTCACAAAAAGTTGCTCGGCCCTATGACAAGATTTGCCCTTCATAAAACCTTAAAATCAAAATCTAATATTTAGTTTTTCGGTGCTAGAGGTCATCAGATGAGTTCTAGGTCAATAACGCCACCGATTCTAGGTATCTATGTTTACTATATTTTCTTTTTAGTTTGTGTTTATGTTGGGAGATCATGATGTATCGTTTTGCTTCCCTTCTGCTACTTTTTGTGGATGTGAGAAGGTGATGGCTATTGTATCAGCTTTTTTATTTATTCCATAGTGTTATGATGATGTATGTCCAATTTTCAGAGGTTTAATATTACTTTACATATTGCTCGTAGTATTACATCATCTAAATTAGTCCGATGGAGTTTGGTATGTGAATTGACGAGCAATGGTTTAGTACTGTCTAAATATTGTTCAGGATTTATAACATCTTGGTGAAGCTATTTTTAATCATTTATTAGTATATATGCTAGATGATATCTAAAAAGAAACAAGACTGTAAAGTGAAATGTGCAAGCTTTTCTTTTAATAAAAAGTAAATTAGCAAGTTAATCAACAAAAAATGTGGAAACTTTGGAAATAAAATTTAGAAGGAGAAAAGGCTCAATAAGTCAGCATTAAAAAGTCTGAATCTAATAATCCAAATTTGTTAAAAATTTAAATAACTTTTTATAAATCATAAACTAATAACACTAAATTTTAAGAGAGTTTAACGTAATCTTAATTTACTAACAACAGATTTTACATAACATTTAAAATCTTTAAAACTCTATTCAAATCTCAAACCAATAACCCTCAACTAAGAGAATATTCATCACAAAAATATGAACGTAAGAACTTTTAATTTCCTTAAAAGCTAAAAACAAAAAAAAAATAATATTTGTAAATGATTTCTTAGTGGAGTTTTGGAAGCACTTAATAATACTAGTACTTAGCCTTGGGTGGAAAGGTTAGCCTTGGGTGGAAAGGCCACATTCTCTTCTATACTACGAACTATGAAACCTAACTTTTAATATAATAATAATCATCCATCAATCACAATATATTGTTGGAAAAATAAAATACGTACTCATGTTCGTGCTAATCACTATTTACGTTTTAAAGTAAATATTTTTTTCGTCAAAAATAAATTTATATTAATGAATTTGAATAGTCTTCGTATAACTCGTTTAGAAGCCATCATGGAAATGTAAAACATTCAGGGTAAAAAAATGTTTACAGACTACCATATTTAGCTAGTAAATGAGTTGTTTTATTACAAGTTCTAGAGCAGAAAACAAATGAGACATTATTAAACAAACTTGACCAATAGATAATATTCTGGCAAATAGCATCAATGGAGATGTCAAGTAAAGTTTTATTCACAATCTTGGTTAAGTTCTTGCAATCTCCTTCAAAAATGACATTTCGTAATCTTCTGATCCAAATATATATATATATATCCCATTTTAAGGCAAATATATTATATATCATTGGTAAGTAATTAACATAATGTCGAATTGTAAACAAAAAAAAAAGAAAAAAAAATGCTATATACTTCAAATGATAAGTAAATTAAAGTTGTCAAAAAAAAAAAGTAAATTAAATTAGGCTGAAGTTTTTAACTAAGAAAATACTATATGATTACGAATGTAAACATAACTCGACTCGAGTAATGGGATATATATTTGTAGGTGCATTATATTCGACATATTCATGAATACAAAAAGTCATGAGTATATGTGAGAGTCATGGAGTGTCTTCACCGTCCATTTAGGCTCTCTTTAATCAAAATCTATGTCGCACGCGCATATTTTTTATATATATTATTATTAGTTTTTACCTATATTTTCCCTTTTTTTTCCTTTCTTTTTCCTAATTTTTTTTCCAAATATATATATTCCAACAAACATACATATTGTTATTTTTTTCTATTAAGTTAAGGACTTGGTTACATAATTATATGTTAGGAGTTCGCATTTTAGTTAAATGCAACTTCTTTTAACATGGATTATTGATTTTGTTAGGAAATATTACTGAGAGCATATGATTTTACTGGTCTTTGGTGGAATTTCATACATATTATAGAATTATCTAATAATTCAATGTATGATAAAATCATCTGCCTATGGTATAGAGACCGTCTCGCTTATACGTTTTGTATTGTGTAAATAAATAACACTGTTTTAAGACGACAGACATATTTTGGGTCATCAATATTTGGCGTTGGTGTTAAATTACCGTGGATCTGATTGAGTCAAGAGCTTGTGATGGGCCAATAATGGGCTCAACAGAAACAGTAGAAACGATAGAATCGATTGCACAATAAGAAGAGGAAAGCCAATGCAGTGTAGACAGATGAGAGATATGAGGAAATTGAACTTCACAGTGTGCTAATTAATTTTGTTAAAAATGTAGTGCAGCTTTTGAAATTGACTTAGACACCCATAAAGTTTAAGAAATTTAGCGACACTATAAAGTTAGGCTTTAAAGGGGAATCCTATCCTCCACCATCGTAAAGATTAGCTAAAAGCTTCTACTTTTTTCCATGACCTATAATAATAGATCAATTTAATTTAGTCAATTTAAAAAGACGAATATACGTGTCGACTATGAACATTTTGAATGCCATCATCCACAAAGTTGATTAAAAGAATTTGAGAAAAGGGAATAAGATAAGCTTAATGTCAAAAGATTTGTGAAAGTTTTTCATTCATTTCAAAAGTTTTGCCTTTTAATTTGGATTTAATATGTCTTCTCCAAAAAAAAGTAATAATAATTTTTTTACTACAATTTAACTTTTGAATTTTTAGGGAAACAAATTAAAAAAGTTCTATTAAAATCTTATAAAACTCAAAAGCAAATACTATCATTATTGTTAAACAGTAAATTTACATTTCCATAAATATTCAAAATCTAACTCCTATAGTTTTTTGAAGTGGCCTACCATAATCACCCTTAATTATATAGTATTTCCTAACAATTGAATTGATTAGTGTTTACAATAATGACATAAAGCAGACGCATTACCTTTCTTTTTTCCGGTCGCTTTTACTTTAATTATTTCCTTTTCACAAAACCCAAAAATCCAAAAGTCAAAATAGTCACAAGTCTCAAAAAGTCAATAACCTCTCTCTCTCTCTCACACATGAACGTCACCACCAAACAAACAACACTTCCATTGATTGATCCATCCTCATAATAAATCTCCATCCTCATAATAAATCTCCATAAGACATCCTTTAGTGTTTGCCCAAAAAAAAAAAAAAAGACATTTCTCATATGTATTTCAAAACTTAGGGGTTACCCGATCCGACTTGTTATTCATATATAAGTTCAGTTATTTAACACTTTAATCAACCAGTGTTTTAATTTCTAAACCATTTAAACATTTACAGTATATTTGGTACTATATGATATTCACTTTGTGAAACAAATTTAATTTGTCATTAGGAAAAAACAAAAGATCAGTTCAAGAAAAAACAATTGTCCGTTTATAATGGGCTTTTAACGTTAATTCCAATTCCAAGCCCATATATTATGCTGTAATTTTGGTGTTTAGCAAGAAATCAGTCCCGCGTTAAAAAAAAAAAAAAAAAAACAGAATCAAAATTTACTTTCATATCTCTTCACGTGAGAGTCACGTGTTCGGTGTAAAGGGGTTGAAACCAGTGAAAAAAAAAACAAACCCTAAAAGGAGACTCATTTCTGGGTCGAGAAGGTGCGAGAATCGCTTACAGAGACGAGAGATTGACACACACAGGTACTAAATCTTCGAGCTTTCGATCTCTCTGTGTATCTAATCAACCTGGGCATGTTACATTTTCGATTTTTACTTCCAATTTCAACCTGGGTCTGCTTAGATCAATCGAAACTCGTTTTGCTTCGTTTAGTTAATTTCAAGCTTTAAAGTTTCGATTTTTGTTGTTGTTGTTGTTGTTCTTGTAGTTGTGATTCGCGTGCTGCGTCTTAATCTTGAAGCGGGGAAGAACATGGCAGACCAAGAATCAGATAAGAACATTGAGATTTGGAAGATTAAGAAGCTAATCAAGGGTCTTGAAACCGCAAGAGGTAATGGAACGAGTATGATCTCTCTTATTATGCCTCCTAGAGATCAGGTAGCTCGTGTAACTAAGATGCTTTCTGATGAATATGGAACCGCCTCAAACATCAAGAGTCGTGTGAACCGTCAATCTGTTTTGTCTGCTATTACTTCTGCTCAACAGAGATTGAAGCTCTACAACAAAGTTCCTCCCAATGGTCTTGTTCTGTATACTGGAACCATTGTTACGGATGATGGAAAAGAGAAGAAAGTGACGATTGATTTCGAGCCTTTCAAGCCTATCAATGCTTCCTTGTACTTGTGTGACAATAAGTTCCACACTGAGCCTTTGAACGAGCTTTTAGAGTCTGATGACAAGTTTGGTTTCATTATTATGGATGGAAATGGAACTTTGTTTGGTACTTTAAGTGGGAATACAAGAGAGGTTCTGCATAAGTTCACTGTTGATCTTCCTAAGAAGCACGGAAGAGGAGGACAGTCTGCGCTCCGGTTTGCTCGTCTTAGGATGGAGAAGAGACAT
>NC_025693.1:4522567-4555138 GCF_000633955.1 Camelina sativa
TTCGGTGTTGATGATACTTTAAAGGCTCTAGAAATGGGTGCTGTTGAAACTCTGATAGTGTGGGAGAATCTGGATATCCATAGGTATGAGTTAAAGAACACCACGACTGGAGAAATTGTGATTAAGCATTTGGGAAAAGATCAAGAGAACAATCAAAGCAATTTCCATGATGCAGAGACCAATGCGGAGTTAGAAGTTCAGGAGAAGATGCCTCTGCTTGAATGGTTTGCTAATGAGTATAAACGTTTTGGTTGTACGCTTGAGTTTGTGACTAACAAGTCCCAAGAAGGGTCACAATTTTGCAGAGGCTTTGGCGGAATTGGTGGATTGTTGCGGTACCAGCTTGATATGAGGACATTCGATGAATTATCAGATGGGGAATTTAATGAAGATTCAGATTAAGTCTGAGGATTATAAGATCTGAAGAAGAAGGATTTGGAGTTTGAAGAAAAAGAAAGACTGAGAACTTTTGTTTGTTTTACTCTGCCTCTCTCTCTCTCTCTCTCTCTCTCTCTATTATCGTCCAATTCCATGTTATCTCGTAAGTTTTTCTGGAACAGTTATGTTAAAATGTATGAGAAATTTGTGCTTCAATATACTCAATTTTGAAGACATTTTGTATTTTGGTACGTAGTCTTTGGCTTCAGTAAACATAAGTGTGTTATATCAATTCAATAAGTTAGTGCAATTCATTCTCTTGAGGAGCGAACATTAATGTTGCCAGAACTGTAATATCATCAACGGTAATATTATTAGTCTAATTAATCACTTTGAGAAATCAACATTAATAGTGTTACCTTAAGTAAATGTCCTAAACATTCAGAAACTGGAAAGTAGCCGTTGGAGTAATTGGGAAAAAGAAAGGAAACGAAAAGTGATACAAATAGCCAAATCCTTTGTCTAGATTTCACAATCTTTGTGTTCTTTCTGAGAAGATCTGTGATGAATCCAAAAAGATGTGCTGCCTGCAAATATCTGAGAAGAAGATGTCCAAAAGATTGCATTTTCGCACCTTATTTCCCTCCAAACGATCCTGCAAAATTTGCATGTATCCACAGAATCTATGGTGCTGGTAATGTTTCCAAAATGCTTCAGGTATATATCTATTACATCTTTTTTTGTGTATCTTCTCTAAAATCATATTTAAGATCACGTACGTACGTTTATGCATATCTATATAAGCGTTTTCACGTTGGATTTTTGGTGTTCTTTTTGACAGCAACTTCCTGATCAGACGAGAGCTGAAGCAGTGGAGTCTTTGTGCTTTGAAGCAAAATGCAGAGTAGATGATCCTGTTTATGGATGTGTTGGCATTATTCATTTACTTCAAACTCAAATTCAGAATGCTCAGAATGAATTAGCCAAAACTCAAGCTGAGGTTGCTGTTGCTCAAACCAAACTTAGCCAAACTCAAAATTCTGACTTCTGAGTTTATGTAATATCATTATCTCTCAGTTTCATCAATAATTTCTGAATAAAATAATCTCTTTTGCATTTCTGTTTCTGACTAAAAAGATAATGAACCTCTTACAATTCCACTAACAATGATACAACAAACTCATCATCATTCTAGAGGCCTTTATACACTATATCATCAAGGCTAACATATCAAATCCAACTTCAATAGCTACACTGTAAAAAACTGTTTCATTAAACACAAAATGTAAACAAAGTTTGAACCGAGTTTATTATTATTACAAATCCATAACTCATGGCTATAATTATACAGTCTTGCCCCATATTTTGTGAATCATAATAATGTATATAAGAGAAAAGAAAAAATGGGAAAACATGAAACAAGAGTCGATTTCAATCAAATGATTACTAAAATCACTTCCATTTGTTGGCAACAATGTCAGCCAAGTCAACAACTCTCTGTGAGTAACCCCATTCATTATCATACCAAGCAATCACCTTAACCATGTCATCTCCCATAACCATAGTGAGTGATGAATCAATGGTTGTAGAATAATCGGAGCATCTGAAGTCAACGGACACAAGTGGCTCATCGCAGACATCGAGTATACCTTTAAGCTCTTTCTCAGCGGAGTCTCTGAAAGCAGCGTTAACTTCCTCAGCAAAAGTCTTCTTTGAGACCTGCACAACGAGATCAACCACTGATACGTTTGGTGTTGGTACACGAAGAGCGATCCCGTTGAGTTTTCCTTTGAGGTTAGGGAGCNTAATGTTTCCAAAATGCTTCAGGTATATATCTATTACATCTTTTTTTGTGTATCTTCTCTAAAATCATATTTAAGATCACGTACGTACGTTTATGCATATCTATATAAGCGTTTTCACGTTGGATTTTTGGTGTTCTTTTTGACAGCAACTTCCTGATCAGACGAGAGCTGAAGCAGTGGAGTCTTTGTGCTTTGAAGCAAAATGCAGAGTAGATGATCCTGTTTATGGATGTGTTGGCATTATTCATTTACTTCAAACTCAAATTCAGAATGCTCAGAATGAATTAGCCAAAACTCAAGCTGAGGTTGCTGTTGCTCAAACCAAACTTAGCCAAACTCAAAATTCTGACTTCTGAGTTTATGTAATATCATTATCTCTCAGTTTCATCAATAATTTCTGAATAAAATAATCTCTTTTGCATTTCTGTTTCTGACTAAAAAGATAATGAACCTCTTACAATTCCACTAACAATGATACAACAAACTCATCATCATTCTAGAGGCCTTTATACACTATATCATCAAGGCTAACATATCAAATCCAACTTCAATAGCTACACTGTAAAAAACTGTTTCATTAAACACAAAATGTAAACAAAGTTTGAACCGAGTTTATTATTATTACAAATCCATAACTCATGGCTATAATTATACAGTCTTGCCCCATATTTTGTGAATCATAATAATGTATATAAGAGAAAAGAAAAAATGGGAAAACATGAAACAAGAGTCGATTTCAATCAAATGATTACTAAAATCACTTCCATTTGTTGGCAACAATGTCAGCCAAGTCAACAACTCTCTGTGAGTAACCCCATTCATTATCATACCAAGCAATCACCTTAACCATGTCATCTCCCATAACCATAGTGAGTGATGAATCAATGGTTGTAGAATAATCAGAGCATCTGAAGTCAACGGACACAAGTGGCTCATCGCAGACATCGAGTATACCTTTAAGCTCTTTCTCAGCGGAGTCTCTGAAAGCAGCGTTAACTTCCTCAGCAAAAGTCTTCTTTGAGACCTGCACAACGAGATCAACCACTGATACGTTTGGTGTTGGTACACGAAGAGCGATCCCGTTGAGTTTTCCTTTGAGGTTAGGGAGCACGAGTGCCACAGCTTTAGCTGCTCCTGTAGATGTGGGAACAATGTTTAAAGCAGCTGCTCTTGCTCTCCTTAGATCACGGTGACTCGCGTCTAGCAACCTCTGGTCACCGGTGTAAGAGTGAGTTGTTGTCATTGTACCCTTTATGATACCTGAAAATGTTACAAACAAACACATTAGAAACCGAGCTTCCTAAGAGAGAGGACACAGAAAGCGAAAGCGTGTAACTATAAACTGCATACCAAATTTCTGGTCAAGAACTTTGACAAAGGGAGCAAGACAGTTAGTAGTGCAAGATGCATTGCTGATGATAGGTTCATCATGACTGTAAGCATCTGCATTGACACCAACAACGTAAGTTGGAATATCTCCTTTGCCTGGAGCGGTAATGATAACCTTCTTTGCTCCAGCTTCAATGTGTTTCCCTGCACCTTCTCTATCGACAAACACTCCGGTTCCTTCGATCACAATGTCAATTCCCAACTCCCTAATCAAGTCATATCAAACCAACCATAAGCCAAATTCAAAAACTAACTTATCTAGATTTCAGATTAAAGACTCCTGCTTTGATTAGACTTACTTCCAGGGGAGAAGAGACGGGTTTCGGTTAGACACAACTTGGATGATCTTGCCATCAACAGAGATTGCAGTCTCTCCAGAAGGTTTGACATCAGCATCAAAGATACCGAGAGTAGAGTCGTATTTAAGGAGATGCGAGGCTTGCTTGACGCCACCAGTGTCATTGATGGCAATGATATCAAGAGGAGAGTCCTTGCGACCATGCCAGCATCTCAAGAAGTTTCTCCCGATCCTACCGAATCCATTGATGGCCACCTTAAGCTTGGCCTCAGTCACACCTTTCCTGTATCCACCACTGCTTCCCATCTGTGACACAAGTACACAACCATCCAAATAGTTCACAAAACCAGCGAGAAACAGCCACAGTCCGATCACATAAATTATCGATAGACAATGCTTATTTCTTAGTACATAAGACTATGTTGGAGGAATGAGACTATGCATCATAAGGCAGAACACACAAGCTATAGACAATGTTGGAGGAAAACAGAGAACTTACTGCAGAAGTCTGGAAGGATACGATGGAAACGAACTCATCGGAAGAAAGTTTCTTGCCGAAGGGAAGAGAAGCAGAGGAGCTTCGTAATCCTGAGAATTCAGTGAAACCCTGAAAACAAAACACAACATTTTTACTTAAACTTGTGTAAGAGAAACTAGAAAGAAGAAGAATGAGAAGAAAGGTACCTGAAGAGATGGTTTGGGTAGAGAGAAAGCAACCGAAGCCATGGTGACCAGAAACAAGAATCCAAGTTAAGGTTGTAGCAGCAGAGAGTAAAAAGGATTGGTGAAGGAGAGAGTGGTAATATAGGATAAAGAATTGATGACTTGGAGGCAAAGAGGATTAGATTCTGGATAGCATTCTTACTCATTTCTATGGTTGTGGTTTTATCATTCTCTCGTTTCCATGATCACACATTCTCAAAGTCTCTCCTCCACCTCATTTTAGATTTTTTTTGGGCTTTTCACTTGGGCTTCTTCCTTTGTGTGTATGTGTGGTCACGGTTATATAAGGAGGATAAGGCTGCTCTCCATTTTTCTGCCTTTCAAATTTAGAACAGAGGTTCTTAAGATACTCTGTTTCTGAAGATACCATATTACTTCATATAATATCTTGTCTGCAGCATACCGTCTGAAACAAAGAAAAGTACCCTTCATCTCTCATATTTCACAACCTGCCACTACTAATAACCACCTGATGAATCTCATTCATAGTTTCAATTTTATCTAGTAACTGAAAAGATAGGCTGAGAGAAGACTGGCCAAAGGATTAAGGAAAGCTGATTTTGGTAACCACAGAAGAACTTGTTTGCTAGTCTACAGATGCGAACACAAGCCATTGTGGCCATTTTCAGTTGGACAGAGAGTCTATATGCATGTATTGATGTAAAAGTAATGAAGATTACATCATCTGTTTAATGTTACTAATGCCTAATGTCACAGTTCTACATACCCATCAAGTGTTATCATTGCAAAAATGACATGGACATTGGAGACACAGCTTATACCAACTACCATAGAAAGCTGCACATTCCATACAACGGTGAACGCTGATATTAATCAAAATCTACTTGCACTCTGTTTAAAACTAACTTCCCATTCTTCTAACCAAATCCAAAGCTAAAAGCTTCACAATTTGAAGAAGATACATAGTCCTTGCACAGATGAGAGGAAACTCAATGAGGCTTAAAACAAAGATCAAAGGGATCATATTAATTAACAACAGCAAAGAGTCTTTACATTCAACAGAAATAAGGAAAGCATAATCAGACCCTGAGAATCTGCAGCTTGTTAGAGAAGGCAATAGCAACCCAATCAGGCTGAGAAGATGACCATTGCAGCTGTTCAACCTCAGCACCAGCAGTGTAAGCTAGAATGGGATCCAAACCACCTTCAACATGCTGTCCCATAGAAGAGATATCCCAAATCAAGGCCTGAGAATCATCACCAGCAGTGCAGATATGGGAGGAGCTATGAGGAGCCCAAGCAATAGCATTGACACTAGCCTGATGGCGCTGAAGCTCCACGACAGGAAGAGCCGGAAACCGAATATCCAAGACCACAACTTTAGCACTGCCCATGATGACAGTAGCCATGTACCTCGGATCCTGCTTGTTCCAACTAAGACGCACCAAAGGAGTACTAGGCTCACCACTACTCTCATAGATAATCGTGGAATGCTCCTTGTCACGAAGATCGAACACTCTCACAGAGCCATCTTCAGAGACAGAGGCAAAAACACCAACTCCACCCCAAGCAATATCGTAAACCTCTTTATCATGAGCAATAAGCTGCGTATCAACAACTTCACGCTCTATATCCCAAATCGTGCAAGTGGTATCAATACTAGAAGTACCAATTCGTCTAGGCTCAGCTTCATTCCAATCAAAAGAAGTAATCGGACCACTAAACTCACTATTCTTATCACTATTGAGACAAGACTTGAGCTCAACACGAGACTCATCATCAGAGTCAGAGATTCGCCATAGACGAAGGAAATCACTGGAAGTAGCTAAAAGATCGGGTCTTTGACACTCTTTATCGGGGATGAAACTGGTTTTGGTTGGCGGGTACGGATGCTCGAAGCAAAGATTCGGATCCGATCGGATCTCACCATTTGATTCGTCTAGCTGAACAATCTCGACGCGATTCGGATATTGCTCGATGAGGCTTGTGATTGCGAGTCGATACTTCTTGTCTCGACGAATGCTCCAGTTCATTGCGTAGATCTGCCATGGTGCTTCGTATGTGTAAATCTCCGATCTTTTCGATTGCTCATCGGAACCATCTTGGATTTGATCGCTGCTCGTTGTTACCATCTTTGCGCATAAACCCTAGATTCCTCTGTTTCCTCCTCTCTCTCTCTCTTCTAATGGATATTTTACTAATTTTTATTTTATTTTTGTTGTATTCGACTAAACGACAACGTTTAGAAGTGCGAAAATAGTGACTGAGAAAATATCAATTTCAGTCATTCGGTTAACTTAATACATTTCGGTTCAGTTTGCTAATTTTGATTAAATTTCGGTTAATTTAAACATTTGTATTAATAAAAAGTAGGAGCTCTTAAAGTGTCATATATGATTAAAAACAACTAATAAGGACTAGACATCTTACTAATTAACATTTTTTAAATTATAATTATTTTCTATATTATTAATATATTTTTTTAAGTTTAATATATGGAAATAAAATATACATGTACAACGTTCCATATCTGATAAAAAAAAATTTAGAGAAAACATAAAAGTTTCTAATTACGAATGATCAGAAATCTTGATTTTTTAGGCGTCTACATTAAAAAAAAATTTTTGGTTTAATCCAGTTTTTAATTTTGAGAAAATTAAAACTTTTTAAAATTTGGTGTCACATGGATAATTCACCATTTTATATTTTGCTAACATTATTAATATTAGAATATTAGATATATCTAACTAAACTGATTAAATTATGATAGTGTACAAAACAAATTGTCTTGCGGTAACCTGCGGGTTATATTTTACAATTAAGAATCAAATAAAATTATATAATTTTACACTAAACAAAACTAACAAATAAATACAACTTAAAAAATAATTTAACTGTTGTAGATTTAACTTAAAATATCCACAAAATTTTTTAGTTTAAGAAAATAATCATGTGGTTTACCGCTAAAATTACGGTATGTTCCGATTTCAAAATATTATAAAATAAAAATTAAGATTTATTTGCTTAAAATTTGGTATAATTTAATTAATGTAAGTTTCTTTCAAGCCGGAATCTTCGTATGCTTAACTAACATTTCAAAATTGATACAATAAGCTTATCATTTGATTAAGTTTGTAAAAACGAAGGCCCATATTTTAAAATAAGATAATGAGCTCTAAATAGACCAAAAAATTCACTGTATATCAGTCGAGTTAACGATAAAAGTTGTGGATTCCCCACCATGCAAACAAATAAACGCGCATATCCTACCTCATTCAGGTCGGATAATCGATTTCCTCCAATATTTTGACCATTCCAATTTCAATAAACCTTCTCATTTATGCATAGTTGAGTGACAATTAGAGTAAATAAAGCCAACAGTTCAGACATTTTCTTAAACGTTTTCTCTTTTAATAGTATAAAGATTTGGTTTGTTTAATTTTTAGTTTCCTTAAAATGTTGTATGACATGGCAAAATTATTGGCTATAAGTATAACTATTTCCTATTTTGTTCTACTTAAGGTAAAATAATGCATCTATACATCAAATCAGATTTTGATGCTTGCTAGGCCACAAACAATTGCTTTGATACCATGTAAAAATGATTTTTTAAACCTTACAAGGGACTTACTTCCAATCAAGCACGACACATACAAAAAGAGTTTGTCCTAGCCGTCTTTCCTCTATGGCACAACCACCAAAGTTTCCTCCCCTAGTGGGCCGAGCCCGATCGGCGTCGCTGGGACTTGTTTTCTTCATCCCCGCAGCCTCCTCTTTCCCTGTAATCTATTTGTTTCCAGATTCAGCCTTACTGGAGGCTTTTTGAGATTCCAAATCTCACCTCTATCCATGCGTCAATTTCAACCACCATCCTCTCCTCCGCATCTGTTAACTTTCTTCGATGAATCTATCACATCAAGTAACATGTTACTGTTCCAAAGATCCATGAGTGTCCCTATAGGCCAAGTCGTCTTACCGCCTCCTCATGTAATCAACTTCAACATATTTCCGCTCCTTGGATCGAGATCCTCTAACCAAGTGTTTTGCTTGGCTGCAGCTAGACGGAAGCTATGTTTTGACGCAGGCGCTGGTGAACCGCTTGACGAAGAAACTTCGTCCTTGGTGACCTCTGCTTCTGTCTTGGTAACCCTCTGTTCCAGGATTATTCCCCACTCTTATCTTGGAATCCTGGAAGATAGTTTACTATAGATAAACTATAAGTCATTTCTGACCTGGAAAAGCCTTAGACCCTCTGGTTTTAACTTCATAGCAAGGCCAAATCATTAAGTATCTTTGTATCCTGTTTGGTCTAGTCGAGTTACACTCGGTAGCAGATCCCCAGATACTTTGGTTGTGCTTAAATCTTCTTTGTGTCAAGGCCAGTTAAATAGCTTTGTTTGGAAGTTTGCAATGCTGCTCTTTCTTAGTGAATATGACCTGCCAATCAAATTATATTTATTGCTTGCATTTCCTGATCCTTTATCTTACATATCACCAATAGCTCAACTGTTTCAGTGTCAACTCGTAACTAGGCTTAGTTTGAAATCCACTCTTCCCCTTTCTAGTCAACAGTGGATTAGCTTAAGGATACCGCTAGTCCGAAGACTGCTAGTGAACCTTAACCACCCTTTGTTGCTAAATTGGTCTAAGAGTCTGTTAGGAACCCTGTTACTAGAGTCACTTAAGGATGACCCTCTAGAAGGAGATAGCTTGTTGAAGATTGGCCTTATGATCCCACCTCTATGGAGAGGGGGTTACCTCTGCTTCATAAGTCCCCTCAGTTAAACCTGAAGACTACCGGCATTATGACCTCTGCTCAAAGAAGTAGCAGTTCCCGCAACCTCTTCAAGCTACCCTCACCCAAACATAGAATCCTAACCACCATTGTAGTGGCCGATTTTTGGAGCAATACAAACCTTGCTCGATCCCTTGGCAAAGCTTTTCTGAAAATATCAGCTTTGGTCGTACATTTACCACTCAGTCTTTGTTTCAAGACAATGAACATTCCCTCTTCCCTTGACCTTCTCATGGAAGATGCATCGATATGCGATGATAATTGGTTTGTTCTCATTCTGATAGGTGCACCATCAATATCATTAATGTTTAAAATCCATATTATGCAAGTTTTGCTAACGGTCCAAAGGACCAAAAGGACTAAAAGGCCATTCTTCATATACCTCAGCTCCGAGAATAGAAGTGTGTCTAAGTTCTTGCTTTGGTTGTCCATGTCTGGGCTAAGAAACCTACAACATTGGGTTTTGGTGACCCACGTTCTACCAAACTCTCCTAGTGTTTTGTTGAGTTTACTATGTCGTTTCGTATTCTATGCGGTAGCCAACCACCGAGGTTCCTCACTAGATATATTGGACTGGTACCTTCGGTCCTTCCTCGGGCTGGCTTTCATCCCAAAGCCTATAGGCAAAGGCTTGGTTTCGATATCAAAACTGTGAGGAATAACCATTTTAGAACAATCATTTTCAAAGCAAAGGTTCCTTCATTTTCTGTTTCCTCCAAACAAAGAGGCAGACGAAGTAACACAAATATCTCCGGTAGTAAGTCTATATCCATCAGCCGGCCGGTGGGAGCGAGAAGTTTGGAGCCAAGAGTCAAAGATCCCGATTGGACTACACGGCGGAACAAACTTTTAGAAGGGGGTTTCCTCCGGCGCCTTGTTCTGTTAGTTTACTTTGCATTTTCAGTCTTGTAAGTTAGTGCAAATTCTGACATCATTACAGCCCACTTTATTTTCTAGCTTCTTGCTGGCGACTGAGACCTATCTGCTTCATTCCCAAGTTTCACTTCACTTGGACACAACCAAAAGAAAAGGGGGGGGNAAGTTTTTTTGTGTTTTCTGGCTTGATCCATCACTTTCAAGTCTAGTTAAATTAGAGAACAAGAGTTACGAAACTACATTCGCCGACTCAAACAAAGGTGGATTTGGTAGGAATGGAATGTCGTGAACCCAAGATTTGGCCTAGCGCTGGCTGTAACATCTATGAACCAAATAGTTAATTTGTTGTGTTATGGTTATGTTATTGCCTCACTAAGTATTTATGATAATACTTACGCATCTCAATTGTTGTTTGTGGTGTGCAGGTACGAGACGTGGAATCATGGCGATGAGGAGGAGGATGATCTAGAGTCTCGATTGTTGTGTTATGGTTATGTTATTGATGTTGGAACCTTGGATAGAGTTATGCTAGGCTGTTGGATAGAATGGTTAGGAATGTTATTGTATTGATGATATGTTGGTTTTGTATTGTTGGTATGTTTCCGTTGTGCATATTGGTTGTTGTTGGTTTATTGATGAATTGTGGTTTGGTTGGTTTAATTAAGTAGTATGGGATGATTAATCATATATTGTTATTATTAAAAAACGGGTCGGGTTGTTTCACTGACCGTGTGCCTTTTGACCAAAAGAAATCCCGAATGCTCAAGTTTTTTTGTGTTTTCTGGCTTGACTCACATAAAGTACGTGCGTAATTGGCACTATCATGTAGGTTCTTTGAGTCAGTGGATGTACACCGCATTAATCAGATTCTGACCTGAACAAGTGAAGCTCAATATATACGAGTGTTATTCCATAAAATAGTTCGAATGTCAAATCATTCACTCGACAAACAAAACTAGTTGTTCGAGTAAGATTGGGTTGAAGCGGAAGGATATGCTAGCCCGGTCAGTTTGTGTTTTTTCTGCTTTCCTTAAAACAAAAAATACATTTAAAAGTTTCAAATCCAACTCCCCCATGCATACTAAAACTAAAAGAATAGGATAAGGAAGTGACATATACCAAGCTTAAGAATTTGCTTTCCAGGACGTACTCCCCTCAGTCGTCGGGGGCTAGGTCCCCACCTATTATTCCTATGACATAGGAGTTCCCCATAATCCAAAATATGATTCAGTACAGAGGCCAGCCGACCCCAAAGTCCTCCAAGTACTTGTCAGAATTTTTCACTGATCAGGTTTGATCTCCCGCTCAAATAGATTTTATCCTGGCGATTGTTGGTCCAACGATGAGATTCTTGTTAATTTGCCTCTTTCTTTCCGACTCTCTACAGCGATAGAAATAATCCCCATAAAAATACCACTAGATCGAGCACCAGTGATTTCGTATCCAGTCAAAATCTTGACCGTTCTTTTTGAATGGCGAAATGGCTCTCCTAATCACGAGCCTAGGTCTAGCTAATTGGCTGCAGGAACTGGTGGTCACTATTGACTCTATTTATTATTATGTTGAATTTGTGTATCAAGATGTCATGTGAGTGTTCATGGGCTTCCAACGTAACCAATTGGCAATGAGTAGAAAATGCATATGTCCTTTATATACTAGTGCAAGGCGAGGTTGCGCGAGAGCCGTGCAAGAACGCTGGAATATAGCAAGTAAGCATTAAAGTTTACTCGACTGAAGGGAGAAGTGGGAAGGAAAGGCTTAAAATGGATTTAGGAGTCTTTGTGCGAGCCGCTGCCAAAATACGCTTCGCCACGTGTAACCCTGTATGGACTCGCGAAGCAGGCCTCCGGTGTACAAGATTTGATCTAACTATTGAGTGGGTCCACAGAGCTGCATCCTTACTCACCTGTTCTATGCACATTGTTCTCTCTAGGAGGTTGCCTTGATCTCACAGGTTCCAGAACGCTATCAAGGTTTTGGTTCATAACTCATAAGCTTCTAATATATGTTGCCCCTATCTACATTTATTGTTTTGATGTTTTTAATTCTGGGAAGCCCCCTCCTTTGTTATCCTTTAAACTATCCTATTACTTTGTATGTTACTCTTTCGTTAATGAATGATAATATATGTTTGTTCAAAAAAAAACCTACAAGAAAATCAAAGCTATTTTTCTAGATACGGTATGAATTATATTTAATAAATTTTACATATAACTAAATAAATTGTTTTAAAACATTTAATAATTTAATAATAAAATCTTGAAATTGAGTAGTAATTACTATGTTACATTGATTTCTGTTTTCTTTTTTTTTTACTAGGTAAAATGTATTGAAAATTACCAATTCGAGTTGATCACTATCTAGCCATAATATTGTAAAGAAACCCTTACAAAAACCAGACAAAATATAAGTGATACAAACTAAATTCATTCATCTTTTTTGATTAATAAAATTGCTATACTATGGTTTAAAGCACTTAATTATCGTATACAAGAGAAATAATCAAGTAATCAAAGTAAATTTTGGTTCAAAGCATTAGTTATCTTATACAAGAGAAATAATCTTGAAATTGAATAGCAATTAATATGTTATATTGATTTTTGCTCTTTTTTGTTTTAACTAGGTCAAATGTATTTAAAATTTTACCAATTTGAGTTGGTCAATATCTTGCCATAATACTGTAAAGAACCCCCTATAAAAATGAGGCATCATTAACATTAAGTGATACAAACTAAATTATTTAATAATTTGATAAAGAAAATTGCATCTAAGACGATGAAGACAACTCCTTTGCTCATGGTTGTTGTTCTTTTGATGACCTTGTCTGGTTTGAATGCTCAACCGATGCAACCTGACGATTGTTGGAATGTGGTTAAAAAGGCACCACATGGATGTTTCAGTAAGTTACCAGGAATCTTTCACTGGCGGTTTCATGAGATCAAAAAACAATGTTGCATAGTCGTTAATTCATTGGTTGATTCATGTTGGCCGATACTCTTCCCGAGCATGCCTTACATACGTTTCATGATGAAGGGCATGTGCACTATCAAATATGGATTGCATTGAAGTGTTGAGTATTTGCTTCGTTTTGATATTTTTTAAAAATGAAAATTTAATATTGAATATAGTATTAATATTTGTCAATTATATTAAAACTCGAAAAAGGGTTAGAAAAAGCCGTGTAAGGAACATATAACAGAAAATATATAAACTTTATATTATTATGGTAAGGAAATTTTATTTAAAGAATAAACATTATATATAATAAAAATCATTTAAACTCTATAAAAAGTTTTAAGTATTATTATTGGTTTGAGAAATTTCATTATGTGTAGATTTAAAACTAATTATATGAGTGAAAGTATCAATCAATAACTAAGTATATGTGGTGGTTATGTTAATCTTCATAATTGCCAAATTTTACGAGAAAAGAGACAGTGATTTTGGTCGAGTTTGCCAAGAATAAGTTGTGTGTACTTTAAAACAAAATGTTAGTTGTGTTGTACTTTAAACTAAAAAGATTTTGAATGATTATTAAGAAAGCAAGGAAATGGATAAAGAAGAGTATAAGAGCATAATAAATAAATGGACTGTGAAGTGAACTTAGTGCAGTGGCAGGAGGTAAGTCAATTTGTAGAAATTACCATTATATCCGAGATCGAATCCCGACCTTTAGGAATTAGGGTAATGGACCGACCAGTTGTGGCCCAATGTTTGAAAAAAAAAAAATGGACGGTGAAAGTAGTAAACTTAGACAGAATTTTGATAGTTTTTAAGTTTAATAGATCTGAACCGAACCGGTTATCAAAGCATTCCACTCCTCTTACCGATTGGTTTAACACAATAACCGAAAATATAATTCGGTTCGGTACGGTTTATATACCCACGCCAAGTGCTTCATCATCATCCACACACGATCGATCAATCGAGGAAAAGAGATTGAATGTGAGAATTTGGGGGATCACTCGTTGAATCCATGGCGGCTCCGTCGCCGTCTTCTCCACCAAACCTCCTCTCTCCTCCACCACCATTCCGATCTCTCGAAGCTTCTTACTTTCTCCGAACCTGTTCAAGTTTCTCTCAATTGAAACAAATCCACACCAGAGTCATCAAACACAATCTCGCAAACGATCAGTTACTAGTTCGTCAGCTTATAAGTGTTTCTTCTTCATTCGGAGAAACCCAATACGCTTCTCTCGTCTTCAATCAACTTCAATCTCCTTCTACGTTTACTTGGAACCTTATGATACGTTCCCTCTCTGTTAATCACAAGCCTCGTGAAGCTCTTCTTCTATTCATCCTTATGCTCACTCATCATCGCTCTCAGTTTGATAAATTCACTTTCCCTTTTGTTATCAAAGCTTGTCTCGCCTCTTCTTCGTCTCTTCGTTTAGGTACCCAAGTCCATGGTTTAGCTATTAAAGCTGGTTTTTTTTATGATGTGTTCTTCCAGAACACTCTCATGGATCTTTACTTTAAATGTGGGAAACCAAATTGTGGACGTAAGGTGTTTGATAAAATGCCTGGGAGAAGTATTGTTTCATGGACTACTATGCTTTATGGTCTTGTTTCCAATTCTCAGTTAGATTCAGCTGAGATTGTATTCAATCAGATGCCAACGAGGAACGTTGTTTCATGGACTGCAATGATCACTGCTTATGTTAAGAACCGTAGACCTGATGAGGCGTTTCAGCTCTTTAGGAGAATGCAAGTTGATGATCATGTTAAGCCTAATGAGTATACGATTGTTAATTTGTTGCAAGCTTCTACTCAGCTTGGGAGCTTGTCTATGGGAAGATGGGTTCATGACTATGCTCACAAAAACGGTTTTGTGGTTGATTGTTTCCTTGGAACTGCTTTGATTGATATGTATAGCAAATGTGGAAGTTTGCAGGACGCGAGGAAAGTCTTTGATGTGATGCAGAGTAAGAAGAGTTTAGCGACTTGGAATTCGATGATTACTAGTTTGGGTGTACATGGATGTGGAGAAGAGGCTTTGTCTCTGTTTCAAGATATGGAAGAAGAAGCAAGTGTAGAGCCAGATGCTATCACTTTCGTTGGTGTTTTATCCGCTTGTGCTAATACAGGTAATGTAAAGGAGGGTTTGAAGTACTTCACATGGATGATCCAAGTTTACGGTATCTCACCTATTCCGGAACATTATGCTTGTATGATCCAACTGTTGGAGAAAGCCCTCGAAGTATATGAAGTTTCAGACTTGGTTGATGATTCTATGGATTCTTATCTAAACTACAATTCTTCATTTGGTAATGAATACACGGATCAAGTGAATGAACGACACGAAACTCCGAGCCAGCATCAGATTATGTTCTCCAAGTGGGATACAGGCCGATTTTGAAGGTTCAGTGTCTCTTGGCATATATATTTTTTCCTCTATTAGACAGATTCATTAATTATCTTTGTAACTATACAAGAAAAGCTCCCGCAAAAGTAGTGTAATGTCATGTACCTGTAAAAGGAATGGAGTTTAGATTTGCTCAAGCAGTGAAAGTTGTAAATTCGATTCGATTTTTATTGAGCGCAATTCATGTGTTACTTGGATTTTAACGCGTTATGGTCTTAAAATAAGTAGCTAATGGCTTTATGATTACGAGTATGATATATCAATGTTAGTGGAAATTCAAGAGGATCAGCATCATTGAATAAAAGAGAGTTGACACAGTCAGAAACAGAAATGCAAAAGAGTTATTTTATTCAGAAATTATTGATGAAACTTAGAGATATTACATAAACTCAGAAGTCAGAATTTTGGGTTTGGCTAAGGTTGGTTTGAGCAACAGCAACCTCAGCTTGAGTTTTGGCTAATTCATTCTGAGCATTCTGAATTTGAGTTTGAAGTAAATGAATAATGCCAACACATCCATAAACAGGATCATCTACTCTGCATTTTGCTTCAAAGCACAAAGACTCCACTGCTTCAGCTCTTGTCTGTTCAGGAAGTTGCTGTTGTCAAAAAGATCACCAAAAATCCAAACATGAATACGCTTATATAGAGATATGCATAAACGTACGTATGTGAGCTTAAATATGATTTTAGAGAAGATACACACACAAAAAAAAAAGATGTAATAGATATATATACCTGAAGCATTTTGGAAACATTTCCAGCACCATAGATTCTGTGGATACATGCAAATTTTGCAGGATCGTTTGGAGGGAAATAAGGTGCGAAAATGCAATCTTTTGGACATCTTCTTCTCAGATATTTGCAGGCAGCACATCTTTTTGGATTCATCACAGATCTTCTCAGAAAGAACACAAAGATTGTGAAATCTAGACAAAGGATTTGGCTATTTGTATCACTTTTCGTTTCCTTTCTTTTTTCCAATTACTCCAACGGCTACTTTCCAGTTTCTGAATGTTTAGGACATTTACTTAAGGTAACACTATTAATGTTGATTTCTCAAAGTGATTAATTAGACTAATATTACCGTTGATGATATTACTGTTTAGGCAACATTAATTTTGTGTAGTTCTTCTCCTAGAGAGAATGAATTGCACTAACTGTCTCGCTCCTTTTGTCAAATTTCTATACCAGAAATTTGGAATTCAATAGTTCCGCTTCCGTCCTCTCGGATTAATGAAACAGTATTGTAACATTGCAGGTATCATATATAAGGTTCAAGGATGACTACTCATTTCTAAACCGGTGATAAGAGGTTGTTAAGACGTTAGTCATGGTGTTCTAAGGAGAGCAAGAGGGGCTGTTCACAATGTGATTCTCAAAATATGGATTTGTAATAGTAATAAACTCGATTCAAACTTGTTTACATTCTGTGCTTTATGAAACACTTTTCACAGGTCTCAAACAAAAAAAATGAATATACAGAGATGTTATGTAATACAATTTGGGTTCTTGCAAGAATACACAATCGTGGGATGGTTTCCTAAAAACAGATTTTGCTACTAAAGCCATATATAATAACAGAAGAAATGCACCTGAGATTCTGTCTCATAGCTTTCTGTTTTCACTACCTACTTAAGCCTTTGAAGAGACAGTCTTTTCAAGCATTCTTTTTCCTTCTTCTTCCATGGCTAGTTTGCTCCATCCTGATCCTCTCATGGACAAAATCTTAGCCCGTTCGAGTCCATTTCCTCTAAACCCTGTAATCTTCGAAGATACCATTGGCATCACTAGAATCGCAGATGCATTTATAGAGTCTTCGCCAAAGCCCAATGCTGCTAAACAAGCAGTCTGCAAAGACAATGAAGTAAAAGAGTCGTTTTTGTTTTAGTAATGCTGATAAAGCTCACAAGTAAATGATACTTTCGCTTGTGGGTACCACCTTTGTCTTGGCAATTAGATCAGCTGCTTTCATATACATTCCATGTACAACTACTCTTGTGTCTTTGCTATGTCCATCTTCAGATGATTGTGGTATCAACCTATTATTAAAGATCAAACTAGTTATTACTTATTAGCTAAAACATGAAAAACTTCTGACTTAGGGACCTAACAAGAATGCAATGCTTACCTGTCCTCTTCAGTTGGTAGGCTCGAGGACACGATAGAGTCGAGAGATGATGAAGTATCTTTTGTCTCGTTGCCTCTTGTATCATCAGGTGCTAGTA
Source organism: Camelina sativa (assembly GCF_000633955.1). NCBI lineage: Eukaryota > Viridiplantae > Streptophyta > Magnoliopsida > Brassicales > Brassicaceae > Camelina > Camelina sativa. The sequence continues at coordinate 4,540,386 of NC_025693.1, forward strand.
AAGAAATGCCTAAGAATACACACATCATTCCTAATATGAACATTGTTGTTCTTAGCGCATCAAAAACCTGTTTAAGGAAGAAGAAAATTATCTAAGCCTAAACCCACACCATTCTGTGACAACTTGATCAAACTAATCATCTGGATCCGTTTTAGCCCAAAGATAAAGAAAAGAGAGGAAAAGCATCACAATTTAGTTTATAGATGAACCTGAAACTCTTGAAAGTAGATGAATCCTGTACAGATGGAGAAGAAAGTCCAAGCAATCTGAAACATAGGAACTATGAGAATTGCATCATACAGAGACAATCCTTCATTCAATCTTGTCATCTGCAACACAAACACAGGAAAGACGTTTTTACTTCAGTAACTTTATCATCTCAACGGCACACCAAAGCAATTTCAGTAGGTTTATGGCTTTTACCCAGAATCCGGCTGTACTAAGAAATAAAAGAAGCATAGAGTATGTGAACCAGCTGTGCAATTGATAGCTACTAGACATGGCCAATCTCAGCAAGTTTGAGCTGCAAAATGAAACCCAAAATTTAGCACCTGAAACTATCTGATTTTCAAGTAAAGCCCAGTATTTGCAAGACTCACAGTGACTTGGCAAATAAAACCGAACATGATCCTATAGCACCCGAGACCACAGCATATGAGAAAGGAAGCAGCATTTTCCAATACGAGCTAATTTCTTGTCCAGGCATAGAAAGTAAAACTTCTCCCTTCCTGAATATTTCGATTAAACTGATCACACAAGAGGGCAGAGATAGTTGAAAAGTAGTGCAAGGCTACATTTTCAAATGCAAGACTCACCTATAGAGGAAATGGTGCACGACTACTATTATAATCAAAATCCCACAGTAGACCAAGAACGTTACATTGCTATATTTCTCTGCCAACTGTTCGGGTGTGAAAACTGAGCACAGACGACATACATTAGGTCACGCTTTGTAAAAAACGATAGACCAAAACCTATCTTTTCAAGAATAGCTACCTGGTGACTGGTGATTACCAAAAGCTACAAGGAAAACGTTTCCAAGAACTATAAAGGCTGTAGCAACGAGTACTCTGTGACCAAGGCATACCAAAAAGATATTAGACGAGCAGAGACTTAGTAAAACGGTTATGCATGTTAAAAAAAAATAGCAGTGAAGTTGTTTGCATACTTGACAGTCACCATTTTGTTCAATACAACATAAGCAAATGCTATGTTGGATACAAATTGAATGGATCCAAGAGCTGCTAGAAGGGACTGCAAAAGAGAGTGCGTCAAGGTAAGAAAACGGAAGAGAAACAATAACGCAATCAACGAAATCTTACAAATCACGCAAGTAGGCAACGCCAAACAAATCAATTTTACCTGAGCAGCATAACCAAACGAAATGAAATTGAGGCAATTCCCAAGAAGAAAGACTAGGATCCCTGTAAATTTCCAACAACATTGGACTCAGAACTAGCTTCATATAAACACCAAAGGGAGAAGAAAAAGGTTCAAGACCAGAGAGCATACCAACTCTCCATGTCTGAAAATGTATAATTGGCTTCAATGGCATCTTCCCTCCGCCATTATCTTGTAGAGCTAACCTTTCTCTCTGATTAGATAAAAACACACAAAGTCGGTCTATATAAGCTTAACGAGATTAAAATGCAATCAAACAGTGGGTGGCTGAGGCAAATGCAGACCTCATTATGTCCCAATTTGAGAAGGTTTGTGCCGAAATTAATAGCAACACTTCCAAAAATGTTGATGAAAGCTCCGATGACCCATTCTCCCATGATTTAAAAAAAAAAAAAGAATACACAGACTTGCTCAATTAGAGATCATCTAAAGCTGTAAACTTGAAAGAATCAACTAGCTCAGCCCCTCCTCATATGAATGAATCTTAGCCTTCAAAACCTACAAGGAGAAGAAGAAGCAGAAACCTAAGAAGGGGGCTATTTTGATGGTGATTTCAAAACACAAAGCTTGCAGCTTTGATAAGGCAATGGGACAATCGTTGAATCTAATTGAAACAGAGATCAAAATTGAAACAAGGGTTTACGGTGATTAGCATAGAGAAGAAAAAGGAGGTAAAACCTGCGATGATAGAGGAGCTTCAGATCCAGATCGATTCTAACAGAAGATGCAGATTTACAAAGTAACTATTTTTTTTCTTTCCTTTTTTATGAAAATGAGATTTAAGCTTTACCAAACCAAAATGGCGTCGACTAAAAGGAAGAAGAATAAAAATTGGATCTTTCCCCCAAAAATTGAAAATTCTAAAAAAAGTTTTGATTTTTTCGTAAGGAAGACCCAATTGCCGATAAAGCTTCCAAACGACGGTGACGGGTTTGAACAACGAAGAAGACGACGACGACCACGACTACGCGATTTTGATCATACAGATAAAAATGACGTTAGTGGTTGGGCCCTTTTGTGTTTAAATCTGTCTTCTTGCTGCTCCTCACGTTTTGTTTTGGGCTTTTTACCATTTTTACTCTCTCTCTCTCTCTCTCTCTCTCTCTCTCTCTCTCTCGTTGAGAGACACACTCAATGGCCAAAAAGAAGCGACCTTTGGCGGGTGCGAGTCAAAATTGACTCTTTTGGACCTTTTTGTTTCATAGGAGAGAGAAAAAAAAAATGGAGGTTTCTGATGAAGAGGACGACGACTGGTTTGGTTCTCGTTTCAACGACGGTGTAAATGAAGAAGAAGAAGAAGAAGAAGAAGAGGGTTTTGTGTTCTACGACGACGATGTTAAAGACGAAGAGGGTTTTGCGTCTGATTTCTATAAGGCTGGTTCTGATTGGTCTTGTTTAGTGGGAGAAGAAGATGAAGAGACCGTTGTTTCTTCTGAGAAGAATAAGAAGAAGATGAGACAATCGGATTTGTTTCAGAGTTGGGGTTTACAAGAGAGTTCTCCTGATACAACGAAGAAGATGAAACAAACTGACTTGTTTCAGATTTGGGGTTTACAAAAGAAGCCTTCTCCTTTCACTTCACCTGCTTCTACTTCAGCGAAAAAGACGAATACGACTGGTCTTGGAAAGAGGCGTAGAGACTCTTTGTTTAGCAATGACTCGCCTCGACCATGTCCTTTTTACAAGAAACTACCAGGTCTTCTTCTTCTGCGCATTCATATCCCTTAGTCGTCTCTTCTCTTTGACAATTTTGTGAAATTCATGTGTGTATTTATGTAGGAACACCGTTCACTGTAGATGCGTTTCGATATGGTTGTGTTCAAGGATGTTCTGCTTATTTCCTTACTCATTTTCATGCTGATCATTACATTGGTCTCACCAAAGCTTGGTCTCATGGTCCTATTTACTGCTCCTCTCTCACTAGTCGTCTTCTTAGACTTAGTCTATCTGTTAATCCCTCGTAAGCTCTTTGCTAATGCTATCTATGTCTCTTTAAGGACTTTCTACAGATTTTTAAATTGAGTTTTCCGTGTGGTGAATTCTGTGTGTAGGTTTATTCATCCATTGGAGCTAGACGTTGAATACAGTATTAATGGAATCAAAGTCACTTTGATTGAAGCTAATCATTGCCCTGGTGCTGCTCTTATTCACTTTCGTCTCTTAGATGGAACGTGTTATCTGCACACGGGAGATTTCAGGGCTTCGAAACAGATGCAAACTCATCCTCTCCTCTATAACCAACGAGTTCATGTTCTGTATTTGGATACAACATATTGCAATCCTAGATACAAGTGAGAGCAAAAACTTTTGAATAATAGAAGAAAAATCATGATGGATTTTGCGGGAGCATGTTCGTAAAAGTTTAATCCATCCTTTTTAATGTCTGTTTGTTTAGGTTCCCCTCAAAAGAAGATGTCTTAAGTTATGTTGTGAGAATCACAAAGGATTTCCTCAGGAAGCAACCGAAGACTCTAATTGTGGTTGGTTCTTATAGCATTGGGAAAGAATGTGTTTATCTTGCTATTTCCAAAGCTCTTGGGGTATAAATTCCTGGAGAAATTCTCTTTTCTTTTAGCCATCTTTTATGGACTTCCATGTTCTAACATTGTGGGGATTTTAGGTTAAGATATTTGCAAATGCTTCAAGAAGACAGATCCTGCAATCATTTGGTTGGGATGATATTTCTAAGAATCTTTGTACAGATGGGAAAACCACATGTCTTCATGTTTTGCCTATGTCATCATTGAAAGTTGAAGTATTTCTCTAAAACCAAGATGCTTATCTCAAGTATTATTCATTTTATCTAGTTCCCATGTCAACCTCTCATGATCTTATCTCTATTCTAACAATTTCTGAAGAGACTCGATGAACACTTGAAGAATTATAGAGAACAGTATGGAGCAGTTTTGGCATTTAGGCCCACAGGTGAATTTTTTGCCTTTCATTTTTTTAAAGGTTTTTTGTTGAAACGATTGGTTCAAATAGTGAAGTGTGTTTTCAGGTTGGACTTACTCCGAGAAAATAGGTGAACACCTTGATCTAATAAAACCAACTTCAAGGGGAAAAATCACCATTTACGGTGAGTTTGATTTTTGTAATGCATATTCCGTATGAGCTTCAGTGATATATTATACATAGCTAAAAGTATAATCATGATTCATGACTCGTGGGAGGCCTATTTTTCTGACCATGTAAATTATGTACTATCTTTCTAGGGGTTCCATATAGTGAGCATTCAAGCTTCACAGAACTTCGTGAGTTTGTTCAGGTGTGTACCAAGGATGTTTGTTATTTTCTTGTCTGTCCTCGATAAGTTTTACACATCTTTTAGCATTAACTGATTCCATTGTTACGCAGTTTTTAAGGCCAGATAAGATTATTCCGACAGTGAACAATGCAAATGCTGAAAATCGCGAGAAAATGCAATCATGTTTCAGAGAATGGCTCAGACGCTGAGACTCCAGGTTGATGGATGATTATTGCTTTCTATTGGTAAGAAAACCAATAGCCTTTGGCCATTCTATCTGTAATACTTTCCCCCTTTTTTTGCAGCTTCTGAATCCCTGTATGTTGATCATAGTAGCTTTCAAGGGATGCGTTGGTGATTCTGTAAGATCTTTGATACTGCAACTGGTGAATACAGTAGAGTTAAAGTACTTGGGAAGGATTCATGATATTCTTTTATCCAGAGGTTTTATTCTTAGCTTTTCTCTTGTATTGATCTAGTATATCATCATGTGGCTAAATTCTTTTAAAGAAAAGAGTCCAAAGTAACAATATTGTCTATATTCTTCATTTAGTTATCTGTACCTAGAAGAAGGATTAGCTTCAACATCAAGATGAATTGTTTAGTTCCCACGACAAGCAATGAGTAGAGTTAATGCAAAGAAAGAATAAGATAACCAAATCGAGGGAGATGTATCTGGAGATGTTGAACTGCCATTATCCTCATTGCAAAAACTCCGATGATACCTTCTGATTCATGTCTTAGTCACATTCAAACTATTTAGTTGCATCACTGGGAAAATGTTCCAAGCCAATGCCTTTTATGTGGTGAAAGGGTTCCTAGTCTCAGAGATGCATTGGCCTGTGAGATTTACTGTTTCAAAATCTGTTGTCCTTGTGTGTTTGGTTGTTTCAGAGAGCATCTAAACCAACGGATCGTATTAGTTAATATAATCTCTGTTTGACTTTTTTTACTTTTGAGAAACACATTCAAGTCACAGGGTCTTAACCCATTTGCTTCTCATCATGTCTTAACTTTGTTTATAGAAGAAGCTTCCAATAATATATTACAATTGGGACGTTTGATAAACCTAGAGAAACGAAACTAATTAACTACAGAGCAGTACTGAGGATCAATTTGACGCTCTCCTCCTCTATTCGAAATGCTGGAAATGTCAATAAAGTCTTCCTTTGTGCTTCCTTCTTCTGTCATTACTCTTAGGAATTCTTCAAGAGCGCTCTGCATCCACTCATACCGACACAGCTCCAAGGCTTCTTTAACATTCAACTGTGCATTTTACAAACAAACCTCTTATCAGTATATGACAATGTAATATGACACAGACAGAAGCAACATTGTGCGCTTTTATACCCATCTCCTCTCGCGGTTTTCTTGCTCTGGCCATGTCGCAAGTTCTTCCTTCACTTCTAACGCAAACATATAACCTTTGCATCCACCAGCTAAGCAGCAATCAGCTTCCATACTGCTACTCTTGCTTCTAAATTCCCAAACACCTAATGGATCTTCCTAAAGAACACACCAAAAGACGACTCAACTCAATCTAAATCTATACAAAAAAGCTTTCTCAGAGCTATCTATAAAGTCTGTGTTGAAACAGGGAAACTAACTCTTAGTATTCCTTTAACTCCTGCTTCTTCCATGGCTTCACGAGAGGCAGCTTCAAGAACAGTCTCATCATCTTCCCATCCTCCCTGAACAAATAACACAAGTAAAAGATTCATACAATAACACTTTTTTCCATATAGTGGCAACATGCATCAAAATCAAGAATTATGGATCAAGACCTTTGGGAAAACAAGATCGTGACGATTAGGAGATGAAACCATAAGAACTTCAAGCTTGTTTTCAAAGTCAACACTTGTTGAGCCCTCCTCTTCATCATCTTTCACCAGTCTATATGGAATGCATCTGTCACCACATTCAACACATGAGTTACGGTCGTTTTAGATTTCCAATATTGACACATTACATCACATCACATCACATCACATCAATCAAGAACGATTTCAAAGCATAAATTAAGGTCAACCCCCCCGCATGAAAGTGAAAGGTGAGAGAAAAGGATTAAGTACCCAGAAACAAGACGGAAGTTGTTGTCATAACGTTGATGGTCTCGTCCTGTTCTTGCTGAAAGATTCGACATTTTTTATCAAAACCTGAAATCAACCCCAAATTAAAAGGAAAAAAAAAAACAAAAATTTATCTTTAAGATTGAAGAAATCGAGAAGAAGAAGAAGAAGAGGAAGAGCCAATTACAGAGAAAATGCAGAGGTCCCTAAGCTGTGAAAAAATCCTGTCTTTATCTGTTGGTGTCATCATAGCTTTTGCTTCCATGGCGAATCATCTTGTTCAATAAAGATTCAATTTTTATGATATTATCTGAACCCAGAACTGAAGAACCAAGGGAGCTGAAAACACACAACCGGAAACAAAAAAGAAACTACAAGAAATGAAAAAAGAAAGGAACGGTTTCGGTTTGTTAGCCATATGGGAAGAAGGAGAAAGATGAGCTTTTTCCGGTGACAAATTTAAGAGAGAGAGCAGCTGATGAAAGAGAGCATTCAATTCTTTTATTAACTAATATAAACCACTCGTTCTTTTTCACCTTTCTTTTCTTTAAAAAATAAAAACAGAAAATTTCTAATTTCAATTGTGAAAAAGAACGAAAATGAAAATATGTTTGTGTAACTTATTTCATTTTATTTGTGATTTTAATTGCTAAAGTTAATATCAAATAATTTATTTTAAGAATGTAACTCTCCTCATTTTAATCACAAATTTTAAATCTCTGGCTTTTGCTCTTCCATCTATATATACACTTTTTGGAGATATTTATAAAATAAATCCTAAAGTTGACACTTATTTACATACATGTCATTAGCATTAAATAATTAATTTAATAAATAAATGTTAATTTATTTATAGAAACAAAATGTTTTAAAAGGTAACAAACATAATTGTATAAGGAGGTAAGTTAATAGTTATTGTTCTTTAAAATTTTTAAAAACTGTTTTGATAAAAAATAATTTTTAGCCTCACATACTATATTTTACTTTCACGGATTTTGTATTATGAGTTTTTGCGGATTAAAAATCTTTGAACATGTTGTATGATCCGTCTAGCATGGCGGGTCTGGACTATAGAACCAACAATAAAACTATTCGTTTATTTCATATACTATAGATTTGTAGTCATAGTTTGGAAAATTAACTTATAAATTATTTAGTATATGAACTACAAAATATTACACATACTACAACACATTCTTAATATTCCAAAAAAAAAATTGTATACACATAAAAATATATACTAACATACCATATAGGTATATACCTCTGTTTAATTATATAAAACAAAACTAAGTGTTTTAAAATTTTATATTATATCTAATAACAAATTTAATGTAATTAGGTTATAAACTGTATAAAACGTAAGAAGAAGACAAAACATTCTAAAAAAATTATGAATTAATTAGATAAAAGTTAATTAATTGAGAATTTGAAAACTAAATAAATTAAAAATTATTATTTAAAATATATTAATTTATAATTTAATCCCGCAGTATACTGCAGGTGAAAACCTAGTAAAATTGTAATTTATTTTAAGAATGTAACTCTCCTCACTTTACTAAATATTCATTCTCTCATCTCTCTACCCATATCTCCAATTTTTCTAAGTTTTTACAGTATACTTTGTTTTCATTATCTTACATTACATGCATCGCATTTAAGGCATTATGGTGGAAAGAGTTTGTTTTTATATTTATTTATATACACATATATTTTGAGTGTTGTAACTAGGCCTGGGCGTTCGGATATCGGATCGGATTCGGTTTGGATTTTTCGTATTTCAGATTTTTTTGGATATTGACTCTAACATCCATTCGGGTACTTATAAAGTTGGATCGGTTTTGGTTCGGATAATTCGGATTTCGGATCGGTTTGGATATGATTGTCGACAACCAAAATTAAACCAAAAGTTATTGGACAATGTTTTATTCGAATACTTTTTAATCTTATTGTACCAAATAACCATACTAATGGAGTATTAGAAAAAAAAACAAAATATAGAAATTAAGTAAGTGACAAGGTTCTCAAAAAACCATATAAATACATAAAAGATATGAGGCATATCTATCGAAATATCAAATTATTTCTTATATGTTCGGTTATATTCGGATATCTATTAGATATCGATTCGGATCGGATAATATCCAATATCCAAAATAATAAAAGCCAAGAACCAATCGGTTATTTTCTTAATATTGGTTCGGTTTTAATCCGCTTATTTTGGTTCGGATACGGTTCAGATTTTGGGATTCAGGTTTTATGCCCAGGCCTAGTTGTAACTTACACTTTTAGCTTTTTATATATCTTCTGTTTATTATTATTTTTCTAAAACTACATATAAAATTTATTTATGTTAATCATTTTCAACCAAAAATATATGAATGACTTGATAATTTTTATTGTATTTATAGTTCACATTTTTTTTCCTAAACTCATATGAGTATTATGTTTTTAATCTCTTTCTATGAGTATATTGAACTACATTTAGTTACTTTTTAATAAAATGTTATTTTAGTTAATTAAAATTTTAAATGTGACTTCTGCCATTTCTCATTCTAAATATCATCGTTCCCTCATTATCGTCCACCATCTTAAATATTTAGATTTATTTCTTTTTTTTGTCAACCAAACATTATTTAAATTTATTTTTTCTGTTGCATGAATTGAAATATCAATCAAGACACAATAATGGTTAATTTTTGATTCTAATAAGAGTATGCGGTTTTACTTGAACAAACAAAAATGAATTTTTAAATATCATAGTAATAAACTTGAGAATTAATATATTTATTGAAAACAATGAACAAAATTGTTGACATCTCTAATGATTATACAACCTCGAGTGCAATTAAAAATAATGATGAAAACTTATATATCAAAGTAGCAAAATAAAAGGACTAAAACAAAATCAAAAGATATTTATGTAAGATCATATCTTTTGAAATTGACTTATAAAAGTGTAAGGAAAATATGTTTCCAAAAATACAATATCTTTCTTTGTAAAAAAACTAATTGTTATAAAACTTGTGCATTGCACAAAAACAAAATATAAATATATATAATTTGCTTTGAATATTTTCTCAAAAATAAAATTTGTATATAAAAATAACAAAAAAATATAAATAAATCACGCATAACATGACTAAAAACTTCTATTATAATAGATATAGTGGTCCTTTGAGCACCACAAGATTGTAACCTTCTAAAGATAAAGAAAATAACTTATTGAAAAAAATTAACGTATCATATATTGCTAAACATTATTTTGATCTAAATATGAAAAAATGAAAATAGATATATTTAACCTTCCAAAACATACTTGAATGATTGGATCATGATATTACTTATTATGAAATTTCGTGAATTTAGATTAAACTAAATCGATTCTAACCAGAAATAATTTGAAAATTGAATATATTGTTGGTGACTCGTGATAAAAATGCTCTAATTTTGTTCAAGGGTTGCTTTCTTATGAATTAGAAAAAATACACAATACAAATTACAGACTAACGATGAAAGATATATTTTGTTCACTTCTAAATATAATTATTTGAAATATTTTTTATTGAGATATATATATATATATATGTGTGTGATTTTCCTAAATTATAAATATAGAACGTCTATGTGAAATTAATAAAAAACAAAAGAAAAAAGGAGAGAAAATGTGTGTGAAAGTTTTGGTTCTCTACCAGATAATAAAAGATTATATGTAGTAGTATAAAATAAAGTGACTTACAAAATTAAATTAGATGAAAAGTCGGATCTTTTGTATTTGGTAACTACAAAAGAAAAAATGTGAAGGAGAACATAAACTGAAAGTGGGCATAATTTACCCGTCAAATTATTCAGGTTTTTTTTTGTAAGAATTTGTCTAATATAAAACCATATAATTAAAGGAAAATGTTTGGTTGAAAAAAAAAGCCATATAATTAAAGGAAAATGTTTGGCTAAATGCATAATTTGCTTTTTTCTTTTTTTTGGGATATTCCCAATACAATTGAGAACTTCTACAAAAAAAAAAGCGTCACATGCAAATAACAAAATCTAATCACAAATTCTTCACTAATATCTCATATCTCGAAGAGTCATCCGGTTTTGTTGTTTCCACCTCTTCCATCGATGCCACCAATTGTGATTTCTTTGCTGCTACCATTTGTCGGAGTACCTGATGGAGTAGAAGCTGAACCCGAATCCTCCTCCTGCAACTCATTAGTTTGCTTTAACTAAACCGAACTAGACAATCCATATTAGATTTGTTTTTGCTTTGATTGCTCTGACTTCAATACAACAAACATTTAAATAAATAAAAGATACAATGAATTGAAATTCCAGATAAAAACACCTTTAATCTCACAATTACAAATAAAAAGTTTAGCATGACAAAAAAAGGATCTCTTAAGATACAAAGCCTGATGGAAATAGACCAAACACCAAACCAAGTTGGCCCGGTTTTGTTCGTTGGTAATTTTGTATCTCGGTTCTAATTAAGCACAATCAAATCCGCCATAAGCATCATTCTATTTTACGTAGAACGAGTGGCCAATATGATTCATTTAATGGGCCTAAAATGGGCCTTTAAAATCGAGCTAGGCGGTTGGTGCAGACAAGCGATTTGATTTGATTTTTATTTTCAGTCACTTTTCAATCATTTCCGATTTGTATGATTTATTCATGATGACCACGACCGCCGCTTCAATCATTGGTCCTCCTACATTTCAATTTTTTCTCCAATTTGTTTTATACTATTTTACAATGTGAAAGAAAAAAAAAAAACAGTTTGAAAGAAAAAAAGTCAAGAGAAACGTTAATAAAAAAACAACGCAGATAGAAAAACCAAAAGGAAAAGAAAAAACATAGAAAAACGCGAAACGCAGATCGTGGAAATGTGAGTTTGGAAAAGGGAAGAGCGTCAGAGAAGAAGCAGCAAAAATGTATGGTCGATACAGCTGGCTTATGACCCTCCTCCTACCTTTTTTTTTACTCTGTCGATGTTTTTAGTATTTTGTTGTGGTCCAACTCCTACATTTTAAAATTAGTTTTATTTATTTTTTTGAAGTTTGTTGAATATTTTATTTAAAGAATATTTTATGAATGTTTGTTCGCTGGATATTAATTTGTCATTAATAACAAAAAGGTTAATTATTTAATCCGCTGCTTTCTAGTAGTACCCAAGTTAAAACAACAGTTCATTATATTAGTAGCAGTCAGATACTTTACTCCGCTGCTTTACTTGCGATTATTGCTTGTTGTTGCATTCAAGTATTATATTAGTAGCAGTCAGATATGTGAGCCATGTGACAACGAAGAAACTATTATAACCACTGATATCATCTAACACATATAGTTTATCAATTTGTAGCAAATTGGTTATAACACTAGTTACATGTAGGATAGCATTTTTGTTTCTTGATATGAACATAGTCATGAATGATTTCAACCTTGTTTTTATAAAAATATATAATTATTAAATTGACTCATCTGTTTTTTAACCATTTCACAATATTTCCTTAGAAATTTAGTTGTAAACATCCATATTTCACCAAAAACATTTGCTAAAAAATTATCGTAATTACCCAATCGATAAAACATTTAAATTCAAAGAATCTACTCAATCATAACATGGAAATAAAGAATCTACACTCTTAGTCTTAAACGGTTTAAACCGAATAACATTGTGACCCTAATTCACATAATACCAAAATAATATTTTTTTTTCTGTGTGGAAATGATAAAGAATCAAAATCTTAGAAGAGTGTATTGAAACAATGATTTTGGAGGATTTTATGGGATTTATGAAATTTGGAATTTTGATAGATTTTAGGGAAGTTGATATGATTTATGGTAAAATTCTTTCAAATCCCACCTAAAACTATGAGATTTGGATTTCTGTATTTTTAACTAAACAAATCCTTTCAAATCCTCCAGAATCCCTACAACTTATTAAAGTCCAAATACACAAACTGTTTTGAATAACAGTGGATTTTAAAATAGATTTTTAAATCATCAGTTCAATAACAGTGGATTTTAGGAGACTTTTTAAAATCCATGATTGAATAACATAGGATTTGTAACTTTTACAGAAATCACTTAAAATGTGAAGTTGAATACACCCCTCTTAAACTGAATGTAAAACTATAAAATGACATAATCCTTTTTTAATTATTTTTTGTGATAAACATAAGAATAATAGGATAGCGAAAGAAAAAGTGATTCCAATACAAATGTGATTGATTGACTAAAAAAAAATGATATCTAAAGAATTATAAAATTCTAGAGTTATAAATCCCACTCTATCATTGGTTGTTTATTTAATAATTTACTAGAAAAAATAAATAAATTCTAACTTTTTTTTTAGGTAGTCTAATAGTATTCAAGTACTCACTCATTTAATAAAGTACTAAAATAACCAATTTAAAGGAGAAATTAAAAACATGCGAAAAAAAAACAGAGAGATTTGCGGAGTAAAATAAAAAGAGAAGGAAGGCAGAGCCAGAGACAGAGTGGTGGTATTTGTGTTCGACTCCTTTTAAAAAACAAAAAACTTGCGGCGGCGGAAACTGCGTTACACGGCGGGTCTTTAAGTTTCTTTCTTCCTTCTGAATCTTTCTCGCTTAAAAAAAAAAAAGGTTGTTGCTTTCGCTGTAATTGCAAACTGGCGAAGTACCCCACTTGCTTCTACTCTTGTCTTCAAAGGTTCTCCTTTTTTATTCCCTCTTTTTTTATTTTTGTATCCCCTCTGAAATTAAACAAATGGGTTTGGTACTTACACAGTTACACAATAGTAAAAAAACTCACCAAAGTTACTTAGTTTTGATTCTTCTTCATATTGTTGTTGTTGTTGGATTCTCAGTTAAGTATAAGTAAAAAAGTTTTTTGAGTGAGTCTTAAGAGAGAGAGAAGAGAGTAGTTGTTGTTGTTGTTGTCTGAACAATGTCACTTTCTGTCGGCATTGTCTGCGTTCCGACACAAGACTTCATTTCTTCTTCTTCTTACTCTTTACCTTCGAGTTCTAGAAGAAACTGCGGCGGTGGGCTGTGATTTGATGTTTCTTTCCTCTTCTTCTTCTTCTATTTTCACACCAAGCTTGTGTTCTCTGATTAGAAAAAACCAAATTTGATTTCTTGAATCTGCTGATTTAAGGATTTTTTTTTTTTTTATTTACTCTTCTTCCTGTCATTGAATGTGGGAAATTTTTTTTTGTGGGGAATCACGTCCACGTCCATCGATTGTTGAATTTTTGATATTAAATCGCCGATGAAGTTGAAATTTTCTGGAGATCTGTCAAGGTTTTTTTTTTATTAATGAATCCTTTTTTTTTTTTACTGCATGTTGATTGATTGATTTTTTTCACATAAGAATCTTAAATTCAATTTTTACAAGTTGACACCTTTTTTTTTTTTAATTTACCTCTCAAACAAGAAGCTCTGTTTGCTTTTAAAATTGTCTCTTCTTCTTCTTCTTCTACTTTTCTTTTCGCCGACATTCTTGTTTTTATTCTTTCTTTGTTTGTCCAGGGTTATCGCATGGTAGTAGTAGCTTGGAGCATCGGTGAGACAAAGAAAGAGAAGAGGCTGTTTTGTTTTTCCAAATGTCAGCAATTCTTGCAGCTGCCATTGGTGGTGCTGTAGGAGCTCTTGCATTGATTGCTTTGTTTCTTTTTCTCCTTTGGTTTTGTGTCTTTCGTCCTAAGAATCTCTCAAGAACTTCTGAGACTGGCTCTTCTGATCCATCTACTCAAGGTCACAAATCCCATCCAACAATTCCCAATTCCTCTCTCTCTCTCTCTATTGACTTTCTCTTAGGATGATAGCTAAATGATTACTTTTGCTATTTGTGTGTGTGTTTTTTTTGTAGAAGGAAGAAATGTTGCAATTGAGTTGTCAATGAGAGAAGCTAGAAGGTTTGAAATGGAGGAACTTGCTCAAGCCACCAAGAGTTTTACTAATAAAAGTCTTATAGGTATTGGCAAATTCGGTGAGGTTTACAAAGGTTTGCTTCAAGATGGTGTTCTTGTAGCTATTAAGAAAAGACCT
>NC_025693.1:4555556-4589237 GCF_000633955.1 Camelina sativa
CTAAGAATCTTTCAAGAACTTCTGAGACTGGCTCTTCTGATCCATCTACTCAAGGTCACAATTCCCATCCAACACTTCCCAATTCCTCTCTCTCTCTCTCTCTCTCTCTCTCTCTATTGACTTTCTCTTGGATGATATAGCTAAATGATTACTTTTGCTATTTGTGTATTTTTTTTGTAGAAGGAAGAAATGTTGCAATTGAGTTGTCAATGAGAGAAGCTAGAAGGTTTGAAATGGAGGAACTTGCTCAAGCCACCAAGAGTTTTACTAATAAAAGTCTTATAGGTATTGGCAAATTCGGCGAGGTTTACAAAGGTTTGCTTCAAGATGGTGTTCTTGTAGCTATTAAGAAAAGACCTAGTCTTCCTACTCAAGAATTCGTTAACGAGGTTTTTTTTACAAATGTTCTTGTTCAGTGTTTTGCTTATGGTCTTTGAACAATAAGTGTCTTGAGAGGCTGGCTTACATGTTTCTTTCAGGTTCGTTATCTATCGTCTATCCATCACCGAAATCTTGTTACTCTATTGGGTTATTGTCAAGAAAGCAACACGCAGTTTCTTGTCTACGAGTATGTTCCTAATGGAAGTGTTTCCAGTCACCTGTACGGTAACTCTCTGTCCTTATTAGAGATAGATTAATGTTGTTGTTCTCATTTTGGTATCTTAATCAGTTTGAGATTATGAGTTTGGATCATCATTTGGATCTTTTCTTTTTTTATTAGGAGCTGGTGGTAAAGTACCTGGAAATAGGCTAGAATTCAGACATAGGCTTGCAATATCTATAGGAGCTGCTAAAGGTAATCAATCCTATGCAAAAACCAAACTCATATGAGGCCAGCTCTAGCTTGTGTCCTGATCTTTGCATATACCCTCTTTTTAATCTCTAGGCTTGGCGCATCTTCACTCGCTGAGTCCTCGATTGATACACAAGGACTTCAAAACCGCTAATGTTCTTGTGGATGAAAATTTCATTGCTAAGGTTGCAGATGCAGGAGTCCGTAATTTCTTAGGAAGAGAGGATGTTGGTACATCTTCCCACATTGTTGCAGATCAGATTTTCCTCTCGCCAGAGTAATTTAAATGTTACCTTTGAGGCTTATGTTTGTCTCTCTTTGTTTTTGTATCAAAGTTTCTTAGATCCTCCCCTTGTGCAGGGTTCAAGAGTTCAGAAGATTTTCAGAGAAAAGTGATGTCTATGCTTTTGGTGTGTTCCTCTTGGAATTAGTAAGTGGAAGAGAAGCATCAGAACCATCCCCTTCAAGCTCAACACAGACGCTAGTTGAATGGGTATGTACTCACACTCTAAACTGAACTGAAATCAAAATCCAGATCACATAATGCTGCCAATGTAATCTCACTTGTATGCACTGAGAGTTGCAGATGCAAAACTTAAAGGATTACGCGGATATACCAATGATGATCGATGAGAGACTAGGAGGTACATACACAGCAGAAGGAGTTGAGGAGCTTATTACATTGACACTGAGATGTGTTGATGTTTCAAGTGAGAAGAGACCAACAATGAGTTATGTTGTGACAGAGCTTGAGAGAATACTGGACAAAGAAGTGAGCTTAACAACAGTAATGGGTGAAGGTACTCCAACTGTTACTCTTGGAAGTCAGCTTTTTAAAGCTTCAAAGTGATTAAAAAAGGAACCATCTTTTTACATATATATACATATATATTATGTAAGGTCTCTGAGATAACAACAATCAGAGAACTTACAAGGAGGAAGAAGAAGAAGACTGATCAGCTGTTTTGTGTTAAGTGTATAAAGAACAGCTGAGCTTATTATTATTATTCGTTTTTTTTTTTTTTTCCTCCTTTATACTTCCTTTTTGGAGGTTATTTTCAGCAATTATTTTTTGACAATTGAGTGCAGAAAATATAACTTTTGTAAAAACATTATTTATTGATATAAAGGAAGCAAAGAGTGGAATGTTGTTGTGTGATTCTTTCTTTCTTGTATAAGTAGAAACTTACATTTTACTCTCTAAATGTAATGTAAACCATCTTGAGGAGATTTTTGAATTTAGCTTCAAAGCCTTTATTGCCAAGTTAGTTGAATAAGTTCTGATCAAAAGATTCCAATTGGCTAGCTGTTGAACTAGCAGAAGGTGATAACTCCCTGTCTGAAGAACTCAAATTATTGTGTTTGTACAGAAAGACTCAGAGCTACTTTTTTTACTATAGAGTAGCAATTTTGGGAAAGATTTTGACCTTAGCTTCAACCTACCTATGTCTTTATAGCCTTTATTGCCAAAGGAGATATAATAACCAAGTTGGTCTCAAAAGTTTTTTGATCAAAAGATTCCAATTGGATAAAAACTCTTTGGACTAATTTGTCAAGCAAGTTTTATTTATTTTATTTTGGTCTCAGTCAAAAAAAAAAAAAATCAATACTCAATGCTCTCTGATTTATTTATGACTGTCCCTAGCTAGTTTTGCTACAACCTTTGTGGGCACACAGAACTATAAACAGTCTTTGAAGAGATTGCAAAATCAAAACCATGTTTGGTCTGATTTTTATGTCGGGAGAGAAGATCTAATGATAAAGACTGTTCTTCTGTAAGATGGTGAAATCGTTATTGAATTGGTGGGTCTCATTTTAAATCTAATCTACTCTTCCAGATCTTGACCTTACAGAAGAAAAAAACACACAGGACTGATTAATTGAAAAGCTCAGAAAAGCAAGTAAGAAACCAGAGTTTTGATTCTTACAACATACAAACAGAGCTAATGTATTGTCATAAATAAAACATTAAAGTCCGTTAAAACATTTAATTTTTAAATTACAAAAAAATGAGAACCACTCGATTTTTGGATAGACCAATCTTGTAAAGGTTTAAGTTTTTTTGGTTGGCCAAGGAGAAAGCTTTTTTTTTTCTGCTCTCGAGACAATGGCGACGAAGCTGATTACTCCGCCGTTGTCTTGTCCATGGGTTACTTCAAGAGAGGTAACAATCAAAGGGCTTCCAAGGCGGAGACGGGAATGGATGACCACGAAGCGAAACAGAGTCTCTGCTGTCACCGCCATGATCGTTGAGCCTCTCTCTGTTGTTTCTTCTTCAGCGGTTCAGATTCATCAATGGTGGGAACAAAACCCTAATTCGTTACTGTTAATGGATGAGACTGGTGGTGGTTACTCATTGGCTAGCTATTATACGTCTTTGGGTTTGTTTGTTATCTCTGTTCCAGGTCTTTGGTCTCTTATCAAGCGCTCTGTTAAATCAAAGGTTAGAACTTTACGAATTACAAACAAAACCCTAAAATTTCACCACAAGTTTCTTTGGTTTTTTATTAAGCTTGAATCAAATGTGGGGATTGCAGATAGTGAGAAAGACGTTTGTTGTTACTGAAGTCAAGAAGGAACCAAAGCAAGTAGCTGGAGAGATTCTATCTTTCTTCACAAGGAAGAACTTTAACATTACTGATCGAGGAGAGACGATCACGTAAGCTACAAAAAGTTTTCTAATTTTCGATTGGGGTTTTTTTTCGTGTTTAGTTTGTGTTACTGACATTGTTGTTGGGATCCTGATTAAAAAAGGTTTGAAGGGAAGATGGTTCCAAGTAGAGGACAAGCTGCTCTGCTTACGTTTTGTACATGTATAAGCTTAGCAAGTGTTGGTCTTGTTCTAACCATTACAGTTCCTGATTTTGGAAACAATTGGTTCTTCATCATCCTTCTCAGTCCACTCGCGTAAGCCCTCTCTCTCTCTCTGTCTCTCTGAGACTGTGTTTTTGTGAATGAAATGGTGATGATTGTGTGTGTGTGTTGCAGAGGAGTGTATTACTGGAAGAAGGCGTCAAGGAAAGAGGAGATAAAGGTGAAGGTGATGGTGGGACCAAAAGGGAGATTGGATGAGATTGTGGTTCAAGGAGATGATGTTCAAGTTGAAGAGATGAGGAAGGAGCTTCAGTTTAGTGAGAAAGGCATGGTTTATGTCAAAGGTCTTTTTGAGAGATCATCATGATAACATTTTCACCTCCCAAATTTTGCCTTTTGGGGAATGTGTTTGTTTATATATGTTTTAAGAGATGAGATTTAATGACTTTTTAACTCATTTTCATAGTTTCATGTACTACTAAATGAATCAATTTGAATACAGGTGTCATTAGGATGTATCGTTGATAGTTCATTTGGTTGAGCAATTCTGTTCTTTGAATGAAATTGAGTTTTTTTGTTCCTGAGTTCGATTTTGGGTAGTAGTAGAAAAGAACATGAATCAAAGGATTTGGTCGGTTTGGACTGGTACCCTCCATGTCAAGAATTTTGTTGTTGAGCTCGAGTTCTCTATGAATGGTCCAAGCTTACTAAGAATCGGTAAGTATGATCTTCGTGAATGATAGGCAAGTCCAAGATTACACAAAGCCAAGGTTGTTCAGTATGTCCACCCGTGATCCTCGATCAAGTCTTCCACAAATTCATTTGTCATGGTTCCTCGTCATATACTCTACTTGGGGTTTTATTTGAAGAATTAGACAAATCAATTTGGGTTATTTTCCTTATTCACTTCTTAATTGGTACATATTAATAATTAAATTAATGTGAGGTCAAATAATTATTATTTACTTATTATAAATAGAGTTATATAACCCTAAAATGACACAATCTTAAGAAAAGAAGAAGAAAAACAAAAATCTGTAAGAAGGTGTCGCTGTCTTCAATGGGAGATAAAACTCTCTCTCCTCCTCTAATGACGAAGGTATTTTACGATTCCCCCCTCTTAAACCTTAACGAGTTAGTTTTAAGATTTAAACAAACAATTGATTGATTTTAATCAAATTTTTTAAAACCACAAAGAAGTGGATAAACAAAAAAGCTTCACAGCCATTACTGACACTGTGGCTTCTTCTTCTTCTTCTTCTTCTTCTTGTTCTGTCTGAAACACACACTCTCCGATGAATTTGACAAGAGTAAACCTTTTCGATGTTCCTCTTAAACCAATTTTGCTTTCGCATCCTTCTTGTATTCTCGTTTCTAAACGTACGGTTCTGTTCTTCTCTTCCTTTTTCGCAATCTATTTTTTTTTTTTGTTTATATAATCATCATTGATTAATTGAAGGGATTGAGGATTTAGTGTTAGAAACTCATAACCTAGGTGAATTAGTGGGGAACTTGAATTCTGGGTTTTTTTTTTTTTTTTTTCTTTTTCTACCCAATTGGGTTTTGTGATCAGAGCTCGTATCCATGAAACTGTAATCATCTTGGTCTGTACATGATAAGTGATGTAGCTTCTTACAATGAACTTAACCGGGCTCCAAAGGATTGTTAGAAAGTATAAATTTTTACAATTTGTTTGAAACTTGAGAGACCACACGCTAATTTGATTGATAAATAAAGTTCTTGAGCTTTGTTTATTGTCTCTTCTTGTTGCTTTGATTTCAGTGTTCTATGCAAGTTTCTCAGTATTCATCTCATCTCGGCGTTAATTTATTGAAAATGTGGTTTGCAGGTTTTGTTACCAGAACCTCTACAGGTGTTTCTCCTTCTTCTATCTTGCTTCCTAGATCAACTCAGTCACCTCAGATGATTGCTAAGAGTTCATCAGGTTTTTGCACTTATTGTGTTTCCACATAATCTGTTTTTTTTTTGTCTCTTCTATTGAATTTTGGGGACTGAAATTCTTTACTATGTGGATTTCAGTGTCAGTACATCCGGTGTCTGAGGACGCTAAGGAGGCTTGTCAGTCCAATGACGTTAGTGGAGACTCAATACGGCGGCGTTTTCTTGAATTCTTTGCATCTCGTGGGCATAAAGTGCTTCCAAGTGCGTCTCTTGTACCAGAAGATCCTACTGTCTTATTAACAATTGCTGGAATGCTTCAGTTTAAGACTATCTTCCTTGGAAAGGTATAAACAACAGTTCAAGCCAAACCACTACTTTTTTTCCTGCATTTAGAGACTATTCCTTTAACATTGGTGGGACTTTTTGAAATGATGCAGGTACCTAGACAGGTTCCTTGTGCAACCACTGCGCAAAGGTGCATACGTACCAACGATTTGGAGAATGTTGGCAAAACGGCCAGGCATCATACTTTGTTTGAGATGCTTGGGAACTTTAGCTTTGGTGATTACTTCAAGAAAGAAGCGATAAGATGGGCATGGGAGCTATCAACTAAAGAGTTTGGGCTACCTGCTAATAGAGTTTGGGTTAGCATTTACGAAGACGATGATGAAGCTTTTGAAATTTGGAAGAATGATGTTGGTGTGCCTGTTGAGCAGATAAAGAGAATGGGTGAAGCTGACAACTTTTGGACCAGTGGACCAACTGGTCCTTGTGGTCCATGCTCAGAGTTATACTATGACTTCTATCCCGAGAGAGGTTATGATGAAGATGTTGATCTCGGGGATGATACCAGATTCATTGAGTTCTACAATTTGGTTTTCATGCAGTATAACAAGACGGAAGATGGATTGCTTGAGCCCTTGAAACAGAAGAACATAGACACTGGTCTTGGTCTAGAACGTATGGCTCAAATCCTTCAGAAGGTTCCAAACAACTACGAGACAGATTTAATATATCCGATCATTGCGAAGATCTCAGAGTTGGCGAATATCTCATACGACTCTGCAAATGACAAGGCAAAGACGAGTCTAAAAGTAATTGCAGATCACATGCGTGCAGTTGTCTATCTCATATCAGACGGTGTTTCGCCTTCAAACATTGGCAGAGGTTATGTAGTAAGGAGACTAATAAGAAGGGCAGTTCGGAAGGGGAAGTCTCTCGGAATAAATGGGGATAGAAATGGTAATCCAAAGGGAGCGTTTTTGCCAACAGTTGCTGAAAAGGTGATAGAATTGAGCACATATATTGACTCAGATGTAAAACTAAAGGCTCCACGCATCATTGAGGAGATTAGACAAGAGGAACTTCACTTTAAGAAAACTTTGGAAAGAGGAGAAAAGTTACTTGACCAAAAGCTTAACGATGCCCTGTCAGTTGCTGATAAAACTAAGAATAAACCTTATCTAGATGGGAAAGATGCGTTTCTTTTGTATGACACATATGGCTTCCCTGTGGAGATAACAGCAGAAGTTGCTGAAGAACGTGGAGTCAGTATAGATATGAAAGGTTTTGAAGTGGAAATGGAGAATCAAAGGCGTCAATCTCAAGCTGCTCACAATGTTGTAAAACTGACAGTTGAAGACGATGCTGACATCACGAAAAATATTGCAGACACTGAGTTCCTTGGATATGACAGTCTCTCTGCTCGTGCTGTTGTAAAAAGTCTTTTGGTGAATGGGAAGCCTGTGATAAGGGTCTCTGAAGGCAGTGATGTAGAGATTTTGCTGGACAGAACTCCATTCTATGCTGAATCAGGAGGTCAAATTGCTGATCATGGTTTTCTTTATGTTAGCAGTGATGGGAACCAAGAGAAAGCTGTTGTTGAGGTAAGTGATGTGCAGAAGTCTCTTAAAATTTTTGTTCACAAGGGCATTGTAAAAAGTGGAGCTCTGGAAGTTGGCAAGGAGGTGGAAGCAGCGGTAGATGCAGACTTACGGCAACGAGCGAAGGTACCTTTAAAAGTCATTTTACATTTCAATATCCCCAACTACCTCTTTCCTTTTCAAATTCTTGATCCTTTTTGTTAACTTTCCAGGTTCACCATACGGCCACCCATTTGCTGCAATCCGCACTTAAGAAAGTAATAGGACAAGAAACATCACAGGCTGGTTCATTAGTAGCTTTTGACCGCCTCAGATTCGATTTCAATTTTAATCGCTCCCTGCATGCTAACGAGCTTGAGGAAATCGAATGCCTCATCAATAAGTGGATTGGGGATGCTACACGTCTTGAAACAAAGGTCCTTCCTCTTGCTGATGCAAAACAAGCTGGAGCAATTGCAATGTTTGGGGAAAAATATGATGAAAATGAGGTAAGAGAGTTGTGAAGCCTGAATTATGAGAACCACATTAGTGTATAAATTGTTACAGTTTGGTTATAAGTTGATTTGGCTTGACCAATAGAACCTTTACATTAATCACAGGTTCGTGTAGTAGAAGTCCCTGGTGTCTCCATGGAACTTTGCGGTGGCACTCATGTTGGCAATACTGCAGAGATACGAGCCTTCAAGATTATCTCAGAACAGGGCATTGCATCTGGAATCAGACGTATTGAAGCGGTTGCGGGTGAAGCATTCATTGAATACATAAACTCACGAGATTCTCAAATGACACGTCTATGCTCGACTCTCAAGGTATGCCGCTTCTAGAGAGTTTTCCTTTCTCCGAATAATTATTATCACATTTGCTTCTTTTGTCAACCAATATCATATTTGATGCTTTCAAGGGTAGTAGTTACTTTTGACATATAGAATTGTCTTGTGGTCTAATCTGAAGGTGAAAGCAGAGGATGTTACAAGCAGAGTGGAGAATCTTCTAGAGGAACTCCGTGCTGCTAGAAAAGAAGCCTCAGACTTGCGTTCAAAAGCAGCGGTCTATAAAGCATCTGTCATATCGAACAAAGCATTTACAGTAGGAACTTCACAGGCTATAAGGTAACAAAATCTATTGTTTTCTTTTATAAATGATTTGTATGATAATTATGCTCAGAGAATTTGACACATGATCTAACGTTATAATATCAACTAAAGTTCTTCCTGTGAATGTTTTAATTTCTTCAGAGTGCTCGTTGAGTCGATGGATGACACTGATGCTGACTCATTAAAGAGTGCAGCTGAGCATTTGGTAAGCACATTGGAAGATCCAGTAGCTGTGGTACTAGGATCATCTCCAGAAAAAGACAAGGTTAGTTTAGTTGCTGCATTTAGTCCCGGAGTAGTCTCTCTAGGAGTTCAAGCAGGGAGATTCATTGGCCCCATAGCTAAGCTGTGTGGCGGAGGAGGTGGTGGAAAGCCCAATTTCGCTCAAGCAGGCGGCAGAAAGCCTGAAAATCTCCCAAGTGCTTTAGAGAAAGCTCGGGAAGATCTCATAGCAACACTATCCGAAAAGCTAAATTGAAGAACAAATTCAGAAAAAGAAAACTATTTATGCAACAAGATTGTACAGGGAGAAGGAAGAGCACATTGCTTGATTCTAGAAAACTGAATCAGATGTATAGATGGATGGATATGATAAGAAAAGGTCTTTGATTTGTCTAGACGAATTACTTAATTGGTTTTGGATCATTAGTCAATAAGATGTTGAGTAGGTTGCTATTGAAGTGGTTTCCTGTTGTGCCTCCGTTAACCCTGAAGAGGAAGTTTTACCTTGTCGCTCGGTGCATCACTGAAACACTGTGATGTAGTGAGAAGTTCTTGAGGGTCTCCAACTTCAGTAAACCACTTAGTTCCAACTTCGTTTTATTGGTTAGTTCGTCAGGTAACATAAGATATCTCAGGTTCTTCATCTTCTTTGAGACATTTGGTACCACTGTCTCGTAAATCTCTAAATCCAAAAAAAACCAACAGCACTAGATTCCCCATAGAAGACGGCAACACAAACAAGTTTGTCTCTTTCAAACACAATTACCTCAAGTGGATGAGCTAAGGTAACTTGCGTCTTCTAAATTGAGCTCCAAAGAGATCCAAGACTCTAAGTGATCTTAAACCTCGAAAACTTGCTGTTGATAATATTCAAGGACTGAAATATCTAGTGATATACAAAAGGTACCGGTCCTTGCTTTGGGGTTTCGAATCTGTCCCTGCTGAAATATACTAGGTTCATTTTCGTCATCCAAATGTACAGCGAGTCTGCGTGATCTGTTGGTGGACACAGCAGGTGATGGAGCGTTAGTAGCATTCGTGACAAGGCTATGAGCATTGAAAAATTGTATGAAATTCTCTTCTTTGGCTTTAAATAAACAGACTTCTCTAACAGTGTCATGCAGACGACAAGATTCAATTCTTGATGTCACAGTGTTCCTCTTCCCCACTAATATCCATACTCCTTTAGTCCTTTTAACCAACTCCTCCAAATAATCCTCAGCTACATCTACAATAGTAGTCTCTTCATTATGCACCATCACTATTCCTTCTGCGACCCTGTAATTGAACAATGTGTCTGTTTGTATCTCATAATCTTCCGGGAAATGGGCAAGCTAAAGAAAACAGAAAACAGTGCTTCAAATGACAAGGTAAATCTTCATAACTCAAAGATAACACATTTGAGTATCCATTTTCACCAATCTCTCCTACAATATGAGATCCAATATTGTTGTGTACCTTTCTCCACCCGGAAGCAGTACGTTTTAAAGCTAATGGTAACCCTCCACAATGTTTGAGCATTTGTTGAATCTCTTCCAATAAATCATCGACCTGGATTCTTCCAACATTTTCTACATATAAGCTCCCAAACTGCACTGCTCCAAATGTCATCAAGGACAATCAAACATTTCTCGGTTTCAAGTAGCTTAAACAGCTCATCTTGCAGTCCAGACACTGTCATCTCCAAAATCCTCGGTTCCTCATTTTTCGGCCTAATGCTCTATAACATCACCCGCCACACATGCTTTTTACACTCCTGTGAAACAAACACCAAAGCGAATCCACTGAAATGACGCTGCACCGTCTCATGATGAAAAAATTGTCTAGCTAGAGTGGTTTTCCCAACACCATCATCCCATACAATATGACTCACTAGTAGATGTAGTGATGTTAAAATGGGACTACCCTGTCCATTTAGACCCTGCCCATTTAAATCCTGCCCGTTTAGGACCCGTTTATATCTTGCCGTTTATACCCTGGCCGTTTAGACTCTGTACCCGTTTAGACTCTGCCCATTTATTTGGCCCATTTAGACCCATTCAGATGAATTTTTTTGTTTTTTAAAAAAAAAAAAAAACTAAAGATTGTATAACTTGTATATTTAATATTAATGATATATGAATAAAAGTATAATAGAGATTAGAAATAATCAAAATATTTTAGAATAACATAAGTTCTCTAAACAAACTTAACATGATAATCTCATAATTTCTAATTTCAAAATGCAAAAATAATAAAAGTACTACTACATAGATAAATTTTCTGATCATAAGGCAACAGAGAACCATAAACAATAGAACCAATATATATTCAAAGCTCTTACAAGCATCTCATATGTGGAGTTCCATCTGGTAGAAACATCAAGTGATAACCCTGCTCCACTCTTAATCTTTACTCTCTCAACACATGCAGCAAAAACATCTTTCCTCTTTGGAGATGCTTTAACATATATCACATTCTCTCTGATGTTGTGCAGAACATCTTTTGCTAGATCTAAACCTTTCTTCACTATCAGATTCATAATATGGGCACAGCATCTAACATGCATAAATTTCCCATCACATAATAAACCACTACCACTAATCATATGAAGTTGACCCTTGAGAATGTTCAACATACTGTTGTTGTTTGTTGCATTATCTAAGGTAATAGAAAACATCTTTTTCTCCAATCCCCATTCTTTCATACATTCCAGAATCTTGTTAGAGATTTCTTCACCAGTGTAAAGAGATTTAAGTTCGCATAAAACCAAAATCTTGCTATTCAAGTGCCAGTTTTCATCAATGTAGTGTGCAGTAGATGTATAAACTTATCAAATGAAATATTTATAAACTTAGTGAGATTAATATGAATTATATTATGTATCCCAATAAAAAAACTAATGATCTATTTCCAATAGAAAAAGTTTAGATTTCTTTTGTGTATATATATATTATTTTCATTTTATGTATTTTAATATTTAAAAGTAATAAAAAATTAACTTAATGATAGAGCTAGTTGTGATTGGATGTTTAAAATCCTATGTGGATTTCTGTTGTTTCCTTTATTATTTGTATTTTTTATAATTATATCAATATTGAAATTTAATAATATTTTAAAATATTAATTAGATATTTAAGATCATTACAAATAGATGTGGTAAACTCATAAAATAGACTATAAAAAATTAGTGAGACTAATAATGCTTGATTAATTTATGTATTCTAGTTTACACTTATCTTATATCCATATGTTATTTTTTTCTTTATTTTCTTTTTATAAATACCTTAATACTGTATACAACTATATTATTTACATATGCTGTTTCTTTCCTTTTCATAAATATTTTAATGTAAAAAATTATGAAGATTTAGAAAATATTATCTAATCTCATTAGTTGTTTCAAATCTCATGTGGGCAACCTTAGAACACTTTCATCGCAAAACCCATCAAGAGTTTCTCAAAAAAAAAATATTTTAACTATATAAATATATTTTAATTGTTTTTTAATAAGTGAATCATTACTGAAATGAAAACTGTCAATTTATGTTGACAACCATCTCTCCCTTTCTCTCCATTTTTTTTTATATGATTTTAATAACACATATCTAGTTATATATGTGGATGGAGATGAGATGCTCGCTTATTTCTAACAAATCACTTTGTAAATGATGGTATTAAAATAAAACTAATACTGATAATGACAAAATAGAAACTGATTTTAGTGGGTTAAAAATACAAGTTTTAATTTTTCACAAACTTGAGATGGAAGCCCAGAAATACTGGCTTTACGAGATTGGTTTATTATGGGTAAGATTATATTGTTTTACTAGTTTTTTCGTTGTGTTGGTTTAATAGTTTGTACATAAGGATTTCTATTGTGTTCAAACACTTCACAAATGCTGATACATATTTTAAATTAAATAAAAAAGCTATATACATAAGGAAATCATAGTATGTTCATATATATTAATATATTAGAAAGAATAAAAATCAAATGATGTCGAAACACATGCAATTGGTAGTAGAATAATTTGTTTTGAAAATTTGGGAGTAAAGAGGAGTTGAAGGCTTCAAGCATTTTCTAACTCATTCATTTTTTTTTTTAGTGAATGCAAACTGTGTACAATCATTTTATACAGTGTTTCGACATAAATTTATATAGTCATACTGTGTTTCACTTTCATGTATGGTATTCGAGTGTCAACGTCAAGCTTGTAACTAGGCACCATTCGAAATGTGATAGTTTTTTTCTACTAAACTTGAACTTTTACTTATGTCTTTAATTAACAGTTCATGCATAACGTAACATGTGGTGTAATTTGGACCTACAAATGTATTTAAATTAAGAATGGGCTTTTACTCTAGATGGATTGGGCTCAAGCATTATTACCCGATCCATGATAAATTAATGAATTCCTATATCTGACCTTTAAATACGATCAAAGAAACTTAAATAATACATCTACTCTATGTACTTAAAAAAAGAAAACAAAAGAATCATTAGCAATCATTCGAATTGATTTGGCTTACAATATAATTTGTCATCAAAACAATTAAACAACAACAATGGACCATTTTATCACTTCTCCTACAAGCAACTCTACACTATTTCAATTTAACGTTAATATATTGTCTCTTATTGGTTAGGAAGTGGATAAGATAAAGTCTAATAAAAATTAAAGTATTATTAATACCACAATTAAGTTAAGACCAAAAATATATTAAATTTAAGTGATAGTGATTACTCTTTTTTTTTTTTTTTTTTTNCTTCTTCGTCTTCTACAATATGTATAACACTCGTCTCTCTCTCTTCTACACATTGTTCTTCACGATCCTCACTGTAATCTTCTTCTTCTTCTTCTCCTGAGAGCTCTCCCTTCTATGGCGGTCAAATGTTTCTTCTCTTTCTATCTGATTCTAGCGGCGGTTGTAATCGGCGCCGTCAACTCCGAGTACATAGAGTACAACACAAAACCGAGAATCGTACCTGAAAAAATCAATGTTCACTTAGTTCCTCACTCACACGACGACGTTGGTTGGCTTAAGACCGTTGATCAGTACTACGTCGGTTCTAATAACTCCATTAGGGTAACTTTATTCACATCTCTCGCACTCTCTTTCCATGGATTCTGCGAATTTTTTTTTTTTAGGGATTTGATTTTGTTTTTGAATTTGATTTTTGAACCAGGGAGCTTGTGTACAGAACGTGTTGGATTCTGTAATCGCTTCGTTGCTTGATGATGAAAATAGAAAGTTTATTTATGTTGAGATTGTAAGATTCAGAAATATACCAAATGCGGAGATTTTTTTTTGGGTTTTTAAAAGTCTTGCTTAGTTGAATGGTGTGTATTTGTAGGCGTTTTTTGAAAGATGGTGGAGGCAACAAAGCAAAGCTAAAAAAGTTAAAGTCAAGAAGCTTGTTGACTCTGGTCAACTAGAGTTCATGTTAGTTTGATTTTGATTTTACTTTTTTTTTTGGATGTATGTATCTGTTGTTCTGTTGTGTTGATGTGTGTGTTTATTTATATATAGAAATGGTGGAATGTGTATGCATGATGAGGCGACTCCACATTATATTGATATGATTGATCAGACTACATTAGGCCATCAGTTTATTAAATCTGAGTTTGGTCAGGTTCCTAGAGTTGGTTGGCAGATTGATCCCTTTGGACATTCTGCAGTGCAAGCTTACTTACTTGGAGCTGAGGTATTATATTTACATTTGTTTGGTTTCGTTAGCTTCAGTATGTGAATGATTAGCCTATTTATCAGCTTTAAGTTAATTTTGACTGGACAACCCATTTGGTTTCTTCTACAGTTTGGCTTTGACTCGCTGTTTTTCGCTAGAATTGACTACCAAGACCGTGCAAAGAGATTAAGAGAGAAAACACTTGAGGTTATTTGGCAAGGTTCTAAGTCCCTTGGTTCGTCTTCACAGGTTAAAACCAACAAATTGCTCTGCTCACAGTCTTGTTCTGTTGTTTCCATTGTTTAGCTGGATTTGTGTCATTGCTGTTTGATGTTACTTGTAGATATTCACCGGTGTATTCCCAAGACATTACGACCCTCCTGATGGTTTCACATTTGAAATAAATGATGTATCAGCGCCAGTCCAGGTAAAAGCAGTTGAACATGCTGTGCTGTATTTGAACCCAGCTTGAACGTGCACTGATGAAGAATGTTGAATATAGGATGATCCTCTCCTTTTTGACTACAATGTTCAAGAGCGAGTCAACGACTTTGTAGCTGCAGCCCTTGCACAGGTAAGATCATACTGTTTTTTTCTTGAAATCAACAACAATATAAGAAACTTCACTAGGATATATTGTAGAATTTAACTTAGATTTCTCTTTTCAAGGTCAATGTAACCAGGACAAACCATATCATGTGGTTAATGGGAACTGACTTCCGTTACCAGTATGCATATTCATGGTTCAGACAGATGGACAAGTTTATACATTATGTTAACAAGGTAAAACTGATAATTTATATACTAGCAAATTCATATCAGTGGGATTTTACTATCGTCAATGTAAAAGATACCAATCTTTATCCCTTGTCGTCTGCACAATCCAGGATGGGCGTCTCAATGTTCTTTATTCAACACCATCTATTTACACCGATGCAAAATATGCAGCAAACGAATCCTGGCCCCTAAAGACTGATGATTTCTTCCCGTGAGTTTGATAGCTCGAGTTTTACTTTCTACAAATGCAAATACGTGTTGATTAAATAAATAATATATGCACTTGTGCCAGGTATGCGGACAAACCTAATGCATACTGGACAGGGTACTTTACGAGCAGGCCAGCCTTTAAGAAATACGTGAGGGATTTAAGTGGTTACTATCTGGTATGGCCTGATAATTTTTCTAACATTCATAGATTTGTAGTGTCATTTTGCTTCATTCTTACATGGTCTTTTATGTTTTCAAACAGGCAGCTCGACAATTGGAATTCTTGAGAGGTAGGAATAGTTCAGGACCAACAACTGATATGCTAGCCGATGCTTTGGCAATTGCTCAACACCATGATGCAGTTAGTGGTACACAAAGACAACACGTGGCTGCAGATTATGCTCTTAGACTCTCAATGGGTTACCTTCAGGTGTTTCTTTAGTTACGCATCTCATGTGTTGTTCATGCAATTTTTATTTCTCTTGTTGGTGCATCAGTTTAAGAACTTCTCTTTGATCATTACTAGGCCGAGAAGTTGGTTGCCTCTTCTCTTTCCTTTTTATCAGCAGCAAAATCAAGTACTGAAGGGAAGAATACTGGCACAAAATTTCAGCAGGTATTGTGCTTGTTTAAGATATTTCTAGGATTCCTATAATATGTGGCCGTGTACGTTGAGATCAAATTTGAGTGGTAATTATTTTCGCTTCCACAAAAGATGCTGTAAAGTTTTAGTAAGCTGCTTTGTCATTTTCATGAGCACTTTAATGGCTCAATTTCCAAAGACGTATAGCCTTCTAAGATTCTTATGTTTTGCATCATATTGGCAGTGTCCTCTGCTTAATATCAGTTACTGTCCTGCATCTGAAGCTCGTCTATCCACCGGGAAAAGCCTGGTAAATCTGTCAGACATGCTGACTTTTAGTGTATGAAGTTTTGGATCTCTCGGTTAGTTGTTCTATCTTCTTTTCACACTACTCTCTCCTTGTAGGTGGTTGTTGTTTACAACTCTCTTGGATGGAAACGAGAGGAAGTTGTCCGAGTTCCTGTTAGTATATATATTTTTTCCCTTGTTTATTATCCAATACTATCTGCCATTCATCCCAGCATTTACGAAATGTACATGATAATTTCTTTTAGGTGTCATCTGAAAATGTTATCGTGAAAGATGCATCTGGGAAAGAAGTCGTGTCTCAGCTTCTACCTCTTTCAGACATTACATTGAGAATAAGAAATGAGTATGTCAAAGCGTATCTAGGAAGATCACCAAGGAATACTGCAAAACATGTGCTTGCATTTACAGCTTCAGTACCACCTCTTGGGTTCAGCTCGTATGTCATCTCAGACACTGGACGAACATGTATGTTTCAGAATGTGAATTATAGGATCTTGAATACAAGTTCTTGTGTTCTGGCTCGACTAGTCACCATAACAATTGGTTCTCACTGATATCAACAGACGTTTTGTATTTACTTGCATCTCTGTTTTCTAATTTGATTTTAGCGCGTGGACCATCTGCGTCAGATGTTACTTCTGGAAGCATGAATCAAAATGTAGAAGTTGGCCAAGGAAATCTAAAGTTATTCTATTCAGAAGAGGGACTGAAAATGACTCGTTATTTAAGTACAAGAAATCAGGTGTGCCTTTTTTCTTAATCATAACTTCCCTATTTTCCCATTCGAGTATGTTAAAATCATCTGATGTTGATTTGTGGTTAATTTTAAGGTTACTGCAGAACAATCATATGCTTATTACATTGGAAGCAATGGAACTGACAAGGATCNGGTATGTTTCAAAATGTGAATTATAGGATCTTGAATACAAGTTCTTATGTTCTGGCTCGACTAGCCACCATAACAATTGGTTTTCACTGATATCACGTTTTGTATTTACTTGCATCTCTGTTTTCTAATTTTATTTTAGCGCGTGGACCATCTGCGTCAGATGTTACTTCTGGAAGCATGAATCAAAATGTAGAAGTTGGCCAAGGAAATCTAAAGTTATTCTATTCGGAAGAGGGACTGAAAATGACTCGTTATTTAAGTACAAGAAATCAGGTGTGCCTTTTTCCTTAATCAGAACTTCCCTATTTTCCCATTCGAGTATGTTAAAATCATCTGATGTTGATTTGTGGTAAATTTTAAGGTTACTGCAGAACAATCATATGCTTATTACATTGGAAGCAATGGAACTGACAAGGATCCACAGGTAGCTCAGTTCTTTATCAGATACAACTTTATCTATATCTTCTTGTCGTGTTTTAAACCGTTCTCTTCTCATTTATTTGTAAGGCTTCTGGAGCTTACGTTTTTCGACCAGATGGTGTGCTTCCGATTAAATCCGAAGGAGAGGTATTACATATAACCTGCATTTATAACCTTATTTCCTGACCGTATGTGAAAATACAAAAGAAAAGTAATTGTCTTGACTGAATCAGGCTCAATTGACTGTTGTTCGGGGGCCTTTATTTGATGAAGTGCACCAGGATTTTAACTCTTGGATATCACAGGTCATTTTCTCTTGCAAATATATATTGTTCTAGACTATTTTACTTACGTTACAGTAACTATAACTCTTGATTCATCTTGTGATGGTTCTGTTAATTTGCAGATTACCAGAGTGTACAAGGGAAAAAACCATGCTGAAATTGAGTTCACTGTGAGTGGATCTCTCTTTATCTTCACATGTCTTCGTGTTGAACTGATGAAGACAATTTTAGTCTTATTATTCCCTGCTTTCTAGGTTGGGCCTATACCAGCTGATGATGGTATTAGCAAGGAGGTTATCACTAAACTGACAACCACCATGAAGACAAATGGAACATTTTACACAGATTCTAATGGACGTGACTTCATCAAACGGGTATAGATGCAAACTTCATGTGTACAATAGTTTATTATTTTTGTAACAACTGTATTGCTTTTATTGTAACATACTTATTCATATTTTCTTGCAGATTCGGGACTTCAGAACAGACTGGGACTTGCAAGTGTACCAACCGGTTTCTGGGAACTATTATCCTGTAAGGCATCAAATCCATCTGAGATTCCTTCTCGTGATATACTAAGGTCTTGTACTTGACTGAGACGCATTATATCCACCTTTTCCATAACATACTTTTTTTTTCCAGATAAATCTCGGGATATACATGCAAGATAAAACCTCAGAGCTATCGGTATTGGTGGATCGTGCTGTAGGGGGCTCCAGCTTAGAGAACGGCCAGATCGAGTTGATGCTTCATCGGTCTGTCAACTAACTTTCTCTATATAATCAAGAAAAGTATATATTGTTTTGCTCGTGTTTCACCTCTTTTTGTTTCATTCGTGTAGGAGAATGCAGCATGATGATATAAGAGGTGTTGGCGAGATTCTTAATGAGACAGTCTGTCTCCCTGAAGGATGCAAAGGATTAACAGTAAGCTTAAGTTTTCATATCATTTTAAGCCGTCCAAGTTGCAACGTATCAGCTTTTAAGGGATCATGTAACAGAGCTTGTTCCAAGGTGGTACTTAATCGTTTTTTTAGCCTAAAATAGTTTGGATAACTTTTGAGTTGTTTTGCAGATACGAGGGAAGTTTTATGTACAGATAGATAAACCTGGAGATGGGGCAAAATGGCGTCGAACATTTGGTCAAGAAATTTATTCACCACTACTTCTAGCATTCACAGAACAGGTTGCTCTTGAAAACGAAATATTTACTTCTCTCCTCTTTTAGGTAGTGAAGTGAGATTAGGTATTTATTTCTTTTTGTAGGAAGGAGATAGTTGGATTAATTCACATCAGACGACTTTCTCAGCATTTGAACCGTCATACTCATTACCTAAAAACGTCGCATTACTCACGCTCCAGGTTAGTTGGATTGTGTACTGTACTGTATATGTCATAGACGTTTTATTATTTGACCACACTATGATTAATTTTGACATGTCCAGGAGTTGGAAAATGGGGAAGTTCTTTTAAGGCTTGCTCACTTATTCGAGGTTCTTACTTATCCTCTCTCTAATATGTTCCCACCATTAATCTGTTATGGCTATGTGCTTTTTGGTTGTGGAAATGAAGTTACTATGGCAGTTAAGATAGCAAATGATTAGAAATATTGACAAACTTGGAATACTTAGAAAACCCATCCAGGAAACCAAAACAATTTATTGTATAGAGTTAGTTCTTAACACAAATATATAGAGTTAGTTCTTAACACAAATATATAGAGTTAGTTATTGTATAGGTGTATTTTTTACCTAAGGTCAAACTGTTTTCAACTTTTCGTGCTTATATTCCAAAAATGCTGCTATGTCATTTCTGACGACGATTAAGTTTGGATTTTCTTATTAATCCCACATGTGAAATAAGATGAGACCTGAAGTAATATAGAAGGGACTTGGTCCTGTCCAATTGGTTTTAAATTGAAAACCCATGAACTTTTGACAGTTTCGCTTTTTTGGGAAATTTTGGGCCTCTAAGCAGCGGTTAAAATCTGAATTTGATTTCTCTTAATGGTTTTCATCTTAGTTGAGTCCTTTTGAGTTACTGTCTTGTTAACCTTGTGAAGGTTGGTGAGGATAGTGAGTACTCAGTTATGGCAAAAGTAGAGCTGAAGAAACTATTCCACAACAAAAAGGTACGCGAAGAACAAGAAGATCCATCTCATATTTGTGTCACTGTGTTTTAACAAAAACAACTGCTGTTCTATTTTAACTTGTTTGAACAGATAAGCCAAGTGAAAGAGACAAGTCTTTCAGGGAACCAAGAGAAGGCGCAGATGGAGAAGAGAAGGCTAATCTGGAAAGTAGAAGGCTCGGCCGGGGAAGAAGTAAAAAGGGGAGGAGCGATGGACGCAGAGAAGCTAGTGGTTGAGCTAGTTCCGATGGAAATTCGAACATTCTTAATCAAGTTTGATGATCACATTGAAATGGTTGGTGATAGTGACAGGGACAGCAACAACTTACGTGAATAAAACGGTTTCAATTGTTCTTAGATGGTCATTTGTTACGACTTTAAACCGGGTATGATGACTTCATTTATGTGTGTTGACTGTTGACACCTTTTTTTAACTTATTAATAGGATAGTCAACACCTTTTTTTTTTTTTTTTTTTTTTTTNAAACAATGTTTCGGGTAATTAGTCAATCAAATATGCAACATTCAAAGTCTTAACTTTCCTTCAAAAACTAAAATGGCTAAGTTACCAAACTAGGGGATCGACTAAAACATTCAAAGTACTAAACTTTCGTTGAACAAATACAATGAGCTAAGTTTCTCTACCAAACATCCAATGAAGATTCAACAAAAATGCAAAGACGTTGTATTTTTTCAACCAAATATATTTCAATGGAGTATATTTCTTCCAAAAAAAATGAGGTATTAAACGTCCTAATAAAAAATAGATCGGATACTTTGTGGCTTTTTTCTCAGAATTAAACATAATAAATTTATGTTGCTTTGTTTCTACTAAAAATATATGCCAAACTTCTTCTTTGTATCAAATTACTGACCAGTTCTTCTCAAGCCAAATTTCTCTATATAACTAAACCTTAAACCCTCTTCTTTTCTCTTTTTTTGGTTAAGTATATAATAATTTTCTTTTGCTATACGGATATGGGAACTTATGAATTCTTCGTATGTTTCTTCATGCCCTCTCTTTCACTCTATTTCAAAGATGCATGTTTATCTGATGTACTCTTTTCAATACCTCACTTTCACTATGTTTGAAATGGGTATCTACAAACAAAGTTATCTCCTTTACATTGTCATACTAGATGGTTGCCCACATGATCATGGATGATGTATTTTTAGGGTTTTATATAATTTTATTGATTTTTGATTATGATAGAATCATATATATATATATATATGATTTGATTGTTTGATACATATATCGAGATTAGTTTTCATTAAATTCTATATTAAATATAAATTGTAGGTGTGATTCTTTATATATGGCAGCAAATAAGTCATTTTTCTTGGTTCTTTGAAATGTTGAACAAAAAATTTATTATTCATAATAAAATTTTGTTCATCTTATTATGAGAAACATTTTTTTTCTCCAAAAGAATGGACGAAGAGAACAAATTCCATGTTACTAAAAATTCATAAAAAAATCCATTAATATTTACATATTTAGTATCTAATACCATATTTCTCGAGAAAAATCCTCAAACGGTTTCTAACACCATAAAACTGAACACATATTACATATAATTATATGTTTTCCAACTAATTTCTCTGATAAGATTTTGTATTTACGTAACATCATACATATATTTATAATATGAAAAAGTAAATAAAAATAAAAAATAAGCAAAACATATGTAAAAAATAAGAAAACATATGTAAAATATAAACAAAACATAAGTAAAATATTTTTACATATGTGTTTCTATAACAAATAAATAGACTCTTAGATGTCATACCATATAGTATGATGACTTCATTTATATGTGTTGACACCTTTTTTAACTTATTAATAGGATAATCAACACCTTTTTTTTTTTTATTCGCAGAAGTCAGAACAATGTTTCGGGTAATTAGTCAATCAAATATGGAACATTCAAAGTCTTAACTTTCATTCAAAAACTAAAATGGCTAATTTACCAAACTAGGCGATCGACAAAAACATTCAAAGTATTAAACTTCGTTCAACAAATTAAATGAGCTAAGTTTCTCTACCAAACATCCAAATTTCAACAAAAATGCAAAGACGATGTATTTTTCTACCAAATATATTTGGATAGAATATATTTCTTCCAACAAAAAAATAAGATATTAAACGTCCAAATAAAACATAGATGGGATATTTTCTGGCTTTTTCCCAGGATTAAATGTAATAAGTTTACGTTTCTTTGTTTTAGATGAGAGTGTTTCTACTAAAAATATATGCCAAACTGCTTCTTTGTATCAAATTACTGACCATTTCTTCTCAAGCCAAACTTCTCTATATAACTGAACCATAAACCCTCTTCTTTTCTCTTTTTTTGGTTAAGTATATAGTAATTTTCTTTTTCTATAAAGATATGGGAACGTATGAATTCTTCGTATGTTTCTTCATGCCCTCTCTTTCACTCTATTTCAAAGATGCATCTTAATCTGATGTACTCTTCTCAATACCTCACTTTCACTATTGTTCCTCGGTAACGTGTTTGAAATGGGTATCGACAAACAAAGTTATCTCCCTTACATTGTCATACTAGATGGTTGCCCATGTGATCATGGATGATGTATTTTTAGTTTTTTATATAATTTTATTGATTTGTGATTATGATAGAATCATATATATATGATTTGATTGTTTGATACATATATCGAGAATAGTTTTCATTAAATTCTATATAAAATATAAATTGTAGGTGTGATTCTTTATATATGGCAGCAAATTAGTCATTTTTCTTGGTTTTTTGAAATGTTGAACAAAAAAGTTATTATTCATAATAAAATTTTGTTCATCTTGTTATGAGAAACAATTTTTTCTCCAAAAGAATGGACGAAGAGACCAAATTCCATGTTACTAAAAATTCATAAAAATATCCATTAATATTTACATATTTAGTAATACCATATTTCTCGAGAAAATCCTCAAACGGTTTCTAACACCATAGAACTGAACACATATTACATATAATTATATGTTTTCCAACTAATTTCTCTGATAAGATTTTGTATTTACGTAACATCATACATATATTTATAATATGAAAAAGTAAATAAAAAAATAAAAAATAAGCAAAACATATGTAAAATATTAGAAAACATATATAAAATATAAACAAAACGTAAGTAAAATATTTTTACTTATGTGTTTTTATAACAAATAAAATAGACTCTTAGATGTCATACTATATTTTTTACTGCGATGTTAGCATTTTATTAGTTCATTAATTTTCATATAAAATTTAAATACAAGTTTCACGTGGTTATTCATCTTACTTTCAAACATATAATATATTATATAATACTCTATTGATAAAAATAAAAGATTAGGAAATATAAAATTGGATTAATATTTAGTGCTGTATAACTGTTTTATGTGTTTCCAAAATAGATCCTTAGTGAATTTTTAATTAATCTTAATTAAACTAATAGAATTTATATATTAAAATTAAATAAAATGGCACATGTCAAAAGATTATGAAACTAAAATAAATATCAGCTTCTCATATATTAGATTTTGTGGAAACCTTACTTTATTATATAAGTGATAACTCTCTAATTTACATGTTTTTAGCATACTTTTTTGTCTATATTTTGCATTGTTCATACCTCTAATTTAGCATTTTTAGGCCATTAACTGTAGGAATTCACTTTTAGAGCATTTAGGGTGTTGCATTTCTGCATTTGCATATTTTGGATGAAAACAGGTGCTAAAGAGCCAAAA
This sequence comes from Camelina sativa, assembly GCF_000633955.1. NCBI lineage: Eukaryota > Viridiplantae > Streptophyta > Magnoliopsida > Brassicales > Brassicaceae > Camelina > Camelina sativa. The sequence continues at coordinate 4,579,287 of NC_025693.1, forward strand.
ATAGGGAAAAATAAGGACAACTCGAGCATGTACCCGAAGAAGCCATCGAGCTATAAGAACAAGTCTGAACCCCAACACGATCGAGGAAGATCCAAGAGCATGAAGAGCAACCCGAAGATCCACCCGAGGAGTAACCCGACTTCACCCTCATGTACCCCATCGAGTAGACCATCGGGTAAGTCTGGGAAGCTAGGTCAAATGGGTTTCCATATATAAACCCCCTCTTCCCCTAGCTCGCAAACGAGCACGCCGCAGACCCTCAAACCAGAGAGCGAGAGCTTCTGTGAGATAACTGAGCGACTCAACATTTTTCTTCTTGTTTTGCATTTTTATTTTGTAGTTTTCTTAGATTTTTATCCCTTACTCTTTCTACTCTACTCTATCTTTTAATACAATGTCATTTTTATTTATTTTGATTGCTTTGTTATTCGTTTCTATGTCCGAGTAGTGTAGTAAAGTTTCTAGGGATGGGATAGATGATTTTGTGTTCTTGATCGGTTAGGATGCTTTAGTTGATTGTAAATGATTGATAGATTTCCTTCTAGGTTGGTGTTCTTAATGCTGTCAACAGACCGAAAGGTTGAGATTAGATCTAGGGCGTTTACAAATGCTACAGGCCGAAAGGAGTAGATAAAATGCTTGATTTAGCCAATGCTAGAGGTTTACTTAACTCTGAGTAACAAAATTAGATGAGTTTAAGTCTACTGACAATAATGAATCGTTCTTAATGCCTGCTTGTTCATATTGCTAGTGCGACAGTGTGGTAATGTGTTCAAGGTTGATTGTTGCTAGTGCGAAAGTGTGGTGACAAGGTCTTAGAGGTTCATTGTCTAGGAAATAATTGCTTGAGGCATGTAAGGCATCCGTACTGGTCTAGAACACTTAGGATTCGATTACCCCCATCCTTAGGAACTTTCGTATTTTATTTATTTGCATTTCTTTCACTTACTCGACTACTTACCCGATCAGGTACACGATAACCTGTATCGAGTAATACCTCGAGCTGTTCATATCTCACTTGCATACTCGATCACCCCACTCGATCCTGTACTCGATTGCTTGCATCGAGTGCTTAGGTCGTGTGGTTTACTTGTTTATATTCTTTTATTTTGTTTATTTTAGGATTGTTAAAACTAAAACCCTAATTGCTTGGCTTGACTTGTATTGTACTGATCATATCCTTCCTGCTAGCAATACAGAACCATTTGGATTGATAACCCTTTGTACTACAAATGCATAGGGGATTGATACCCTGGGTGAAAACGTGTCTATCAATAAGATGTTGTACAAAAATTACCGTATAAGTTTGGTCGCCTATAAAAGTATCTCGTTTTGAAGATAGTATAAATTTTCTGTTTGTTATGAAGATATCAAACCATAATTTAGTTTTGTGTGATAATTACACGGACATGATCATTTTGGTCCACCGGCCTTCCTTATAATGGAACCAGAAGAAGAAATAGCCAAGTTTATGCAATTCTTCTCAAAAATGGGAATTTTGTACTCAGAGATTCCTTTAGAAATGTTTTGTGGCAGAGCTTCGACAACCCGTCAAATACCTGACTGCCCGGAGCTAAGATATGGCTTGCAACGTGAAGCGTCAATGCTTAAAGATCTAGAGGTCCAAGACAAAATATTGAAGATTGTGGGTTTTTTTTTTTGGTATAAGAAAAAAACAGAAAAATGTATCGAAACTTTTTTTTTTGTTCAACAAAAGATTAGTTCAAACAAGCCAATGGGAGGTAAATTGTTTACATACAAAACATTATGCGGAGATGTGCGCGCATGGCGTGCCAAACAATCCGCTTTTACATTTGCATTTCTAGGAATAAAAGATAAAAGAAAAAGAAGAAAATTTATCCTTGTCCATCTTGATATCGTCGAGGTATGTCGAGAACGCTGATCAGTCATGTGGCGAAGACACCATCTTCACCAAGTCTGAACAGTCTGAGTAGAAAGCCACGTCCCAGTAGTCATGCACGATAATACACCGCATAGCCCAAATGAAAGATTCGACTTCGGCATGTAATGGGGAAAGGCTCCACCGGAAATTGATAGCTCCCATGCTTGGCGTCGGATCCTGAAACTGGGTACAGAACCATCATGCACTGGCAAACGAATCACCAGCTTTCCAAGATCCATTAACAAAACAACGGTAGTCTGAAAAGGAAGTGGTAAGGTTCTCGGGTCAAAACAAAAAAGTCCTAATCGGTTATTTTTAGTTACATTTGGGTATTTTTGATTAATTTGATTCGGTTAAATTAGGTATTGGTAAAACCCGATCTAAACAATTCCCCGAACCGAAAGCAAACAAATCCAAATCAAACAAGTTTTGATCGGTTAAACCGAGAGAACCGTAACGGTTAACCAAAATTCTCAGTTTGAGTCAAAATCTCATCGTTAAATAAATGAATCAGCTGTGGTCGGTCGGTATTTCGGGTGATGCAAGCTGCAACTGTGATCTACCATTAGTTTAAGTTTAACCAGTAAAACTTTTAAGCATCGCGTGAATTAAACTTTTAACCATTTGTTAGACTTTATTAAACTGGAGTACATGACAAAAGAACCGAACACCAAAAAGTACAAACGATGGTTATTACTTATTACATAGTTTAAAGTTTAACCTGCTGTCTTTAAAAAGATTCGGTATATCCACCCGCGAACAAAAGGAATCATATTACGGGTTAACGGATCCGGGTCGGGTACTACACGGAGCGATCATAAAAAAAAAAAATCAAACAGACGACGACGAGTTTCTTGGCCTTGGGTTAAAAAAAAAAATATCTCTCTGTACGCAGAAGAAGCGGTGGCTCTGAGCCGGCGAAGTTTTATCTCTCATCCCTAAAATTTTCATGTCCATCTTGCCTTCACCGCATAATCAAGGTCACAATTCGTCTTCTTCTAATACAGATTCCTCTCTAAACCCTAGCTTTGAGCATGGCGACAACTCTTCTTCTCTCTCTCCTCTTCCCACCTCTCCTCCTTCCCGGATCTCTTCCACCGGAACTCGATTCGTCGAACATTCTGAACCCACTTCTGATTTCTCCGGTGGCTCTCGAGGTAAGGAAGATTGATTGATAAACTCAACTTACCCCTAAATTTTAGGGTTTTTTTTTGTACATTGAACTCGTCAATTTGGTTTAGTTTTTAGGGCTTTTTTTTTTACATTGAAAGGCAGCTTATTTGGTTGAGTTTTGATTTGGGTTTTTAGGGTTTCTTTGAAAAATTTCAGCTTTTTAAAAATGTTTGTTATAAAAATTCAGCTTTTTAAAAATGTTTCTTTTAGGGTTTCTCACTTCTTGTCTCAATTTTGAATTTTGAACTGTAGAACCGATTGCTGCAGCTGAGGAGGGACATAGCCGTGGATCTTCCAAAGAGGTAAACTTTAGTTGCTTTCTCAGTAAATGATGAGTCTTTAAAGTCTTTTAAGAAACAAATCTAGTTTGCTTTTCATTTTTTGTTGAATGGTCGGTTCGTTGTTGTTTCTATGCTCTGCAGATGACGCAAATTGGAGCAGTGAAGGAGAGTTTTTCCCCACCTAATGCTGATAAACGTGACCATTTTCGATATGATGGTCGAAGGAATAGGTCTAGAGGAAGAGGTACTGGAGGAGGAGCTGCTGGTTCTTCTTCTTCTCAATTGCAGCATAACACCGGACATTATAATTCTCCTAGAGGCGGTGTTACGCATCATAATCCAACTGGTAGAAGAGCTAATATGATAAGTGGGAACCATTTACTGAACTTTCAGTATGATCCGATTTCGCCGCCACAATCTAGAGGTCCTCCTCCGCCTCAAAGAAAGCAACAGTACAAGGGAAGGCCTTATAACAAGGATATGTTTCTTAAGGCCAATTACAAGTTTGTTGTCTTGGATACTGGAGATCATTCTCCTGATTCTATGGATCCTGACAAAACACTGCAGTGGGATAATATTATTTGTGTAAGGTATTCTACTCCGTCCACTGTGCAGTGTCCGATTTGCTTGGAGTATCCTCTATGTCCGCAGATAACTTCCTGTGGGCATATCTTCTGTTTCCCATGTATTCTACAGTATCTGTTGACGGGTATGGATAACCACAAGGCAGATTGCTTCAAGAGGTGTCCATTGTGCTTCGTGATGATTTCTCCAAGAGAGTTATACACTGTTTATATTGAAAACGTCAAGCAGTATTCTGTAGGAGATCCCGTCGAGTTTGTACTTTTGACCCGCAAGAAAGATTCTTTTGCTCCCACCCGAAAAGTTGAGTATGAGTCGACTGTTACTAGTGGTGATAATGAGATATATGATCCGTTTTCAAAGTTCATTTTCACCCAAGATGTTGATCTTTCTGTCAAACAAGCAGTTTCAGAGTTAGATTCTTGGATTACAAGGGCAGATCCTGGACTTGTTGAAGACTTGGAGAAGCACCTATATGTAAATGCTGCTTTGGATCGTTTGGAGCAGAGAAGAATGTACTGGAATGAGCATAGGCTCTCTTATTACAGCAAATTGAACACACCAGCTAGAAATCGGACACAATCATCTTCACCTCCTGATGTTTCTCGAGTTGGTTATCAAGCACCAAGCTGGGCGCATGGAGCAACAGCTAGCGGTTCCAACAATCAAGAGAAATCAATTGAAGATTCTTCAGTAGATAAGTCAGATGGGGAATCTCAATTTAGTTTGGAAAAGAGTTGTGATAGTGGTCATCCTCTAGAAGACCAAGACGCACCGTCATCGTCCTCATTTAATGGAAGTAAAGGTTTCATGTCGCACCAAAATGACACCAAAGACCTGAAGGACAACGATGCATACAACTTTTATCAGGTAATGTTGTGTTTGCATAAAGTACTAATGAGCTGCATGATGATTGTTCCATTGCTATGGGATGGTCGTTTAATATACTAGAGTCCGATTCTTTTATATGAAAATAAATGTTATTAATAATTAAGGTGTTTTGTTGTTATCAAAAGTAATTGTGGTGGTGTATATGTAAGATGCTCAAGATGTCTTACCTTTGTGCTCTGGTTGTGTACCTATACAGTCTGTTGATGGTCAGCACATTATCCTTCACACTTTGAATGTGAAGTGCCTTCTTCATCACTATGGCAGCTATGACTTTCTTCCACCAAGGTAAGAGTCCATGTCATTTATGCACTACAATTCTCGTATGCCAAAGACTATGGAATAGGTTGCAATGGAAGCGTCTTCGTTACCTAATCATTTCTGCATGGATTTGTGATACTGATTCAAAAGTGTATGATGTATGGCTCCTTAGTTTATGAAATCAGGCATTGGTGATATATAGAAAGATTGAATTGTTTATTTAGTATGAAAATCAATAAAAATTGTTCAGCGAAAAAGTTATTCTCTGTAGTTTGTTATTCCAGTTGTGTTCTGATTCCAATTTTTGAAATGACAGAGTGAGTGGAAAGATACTGGAAATGGAGACTGTTACCCAGTCGGAAGCCTTAAGGAGACGTTACCGCTTCTTGAGCCATTTTTCTTTAACAACTACATTTCAGGTTTATTTTCCATTGGTTGCTCCCATCATTTATTCATTTGGTTCTACCTGCAGCAAATGTTGCTATGTCTTGACGTTTTTCTCATGAGGTTATCCTCGGTTTGGTAATTTTTCAGATATGTGAGATTGATATGAGGAATTCCTTGCCTCATGATGCCTTTGCTCCATTTATAGATGAAATCAAGAAGCGTGAGAAGCAGAGGAAAGACCGTGCTAGGAAGGTATTCCTCTTTCTTAACCATGAAAAACAACTCGTGGTCTCTTTGTCTAAAATCTTTCAGATTCCAACCTCATGGGCTTTGTTTGTTCACTTTTGTCTTACTTTCTCCAAAATTCCATGGTTAAAAGGAGAAATCAAGGCTAACAACTCATTTAATGTCCATTTTCAGGAGCAAAAAGATAAAATTAAAGCTGAAGTAGCTGCAGCTGCAGAGCTTGTTGTACCATTGATGGCCAGTTTTGGGCAGTCGTCTCATAATGACTTTCCTCCATATTCCTTGGATGACTTTGAAGGTAAATAATAGGAAATCTCTCGTCTGCTAATTGGATTTGAGGTTAAGTGATCTAATTAGAAAGCTTTTGTGTTGTGTCTGTTTTTAGCCCTTGGGAACTCTGCCCCAATATCATCTAGCCCTCCAAACATCGGAGAGCGAAATTCCTTTTCACATGTGACAAGGCACGGTTTTGCAGCAGGCCATGACTCCCCCAACTTGAATAACGATCCAACAAACGTTCAAAGCAGCAGCAGTAGTGAAGTTGCTAATGCAACCACAGGTAACCAACCACTGATTCTAGCTCTGCAGATTCTTTTAGCATTGTCTGATGACCCCTAAACATGTTTTCAGGTGCAAGAAACACAAACATGACATCGTTCGCTAGTGTAACATCAAGAACAACAGCACCAAGCGCACCAGCCGCAACAATCAAAGAACCCGGAAAGAGAGGGAAGAAACAGAGCCGGGTACTTTTGTCGACAACAAGTGTACGCCGTTACTGAGTAGACTTTAAAAATGCTATGGATTTGTGTATGTATAATAATCTTTTCATCTAAGAAGAAATACTGAATAAAGAAAAAAACAGACGATGTGGATGTGGTGAGTAAGTTAAATTTGAACTTTGGATTTGTTTCTTTTTTCACTGTGCACTGTTTATATGGATGTGAGTTTGATCTCCTTGGCTAAGTGTAAAATCCTTTCATCAAACTTCATCATGTAGAGGTTTTATATATCTCAGAATTAGTTGACATCAACGTAGAGAAGTAATGAGAATCTGATGTAGGAAATTTCAGAATAAGAAATAAATATTAATTTTTTGAGTTGTACCAAAAAAAACCTGAACAAACAAATACATCACAATCCATACTACTATTTCATGACTATTTTCATCACAAACATCTCCAGTTTAAGCCTCGATTTAACTTATGAATCATTGGAAATTCTCATAAGAATAACTCTTAAAATAAAGTAAAAAAATAGAGAATAACGATAAAAGGACAATATGATTTAAAAAGTTGTTTAATCTTGGTGTTTAATTAAGTTATATAGTGTTTAAAGATAAAAGATACATGTAAATTTGAAAAGTGACCAAAGGTGACTTCTCAGATATTCTCATAAAAAAGCTCTTTTTTTTTGGGTTTTATATTGAGGTTGTTTTTTATTTAATAAAGCAAATTTTTAATTTGGAGTGGGACTGGTTTTTGGTTAGAAGGAAGAGAATCTAAAAGGATAAAATTAGATAAAGAGAAATTGTATCATGTTTATAAGATATCGACACAACTCTCTATATCTACCAATAGAAATTGAAAACAGCAAAAAATAGAAATTGATACTTTTATGAAATATTTAAAGTATGAAAATTTGGTTGACTATATGACAACTTAAATATTTTCCATATTTACACTTTTAATATTATATATATATATATATATATATATATTAAGTCTTATATTTACAAATTACAACAACTCAGTAAAACAACAAGAAGCATCCTTTTAGACCTCAGACATCCAAACCATGAAATCATCACAAATAGTTGTATTCTGCATAGTCATGTTCTCCCTCTTTGCTTTACATGAGTGCACGTATAGGTTTTTATAAGATTATGATTTGGGGATGGCTGATGATGACGATGGATAGAGAGAGTCAGCGATTGAAGAAGATAAATTGTGTCATGTTTATAAGAGACATGTGGCAGCATTTCCAGTATTTATTAGATAAGATATCTAGACAAATCTATCTACAAAGTAATATATATAGATATTAAGTCTTCTATTTAGAAATTACAACAACTCAGTAAATCAATAAGAATCATCCCTTTGAGACATCCAAACCATGAATCATCACAGATAGTTGTAATCTGCATAGTCATGTTCGCCCTCTTCCCTTTACATGAGTGTACGTATAGTTTTTAAAAAAAAAACTTATTTTATAAATCAGATATGCACATCAAAATCGATTTTTTTTTTTTTTTTTTTTTTTTTNCGTCAAAGTTGTGATTGTGTTTCAAATAATTGTGTAGGTGGGAGGATGGATGTTGGAGAGATAGAGAAACTAAGTCTCAATCAAGGTCAACCAGACTGTAGACAAGAAAGACATAACAACTTGGATTGTTAGTGCTGCCATGAGAAGGGAAAAGAAACGATTCAATGTTGGGTACTAATATTAATTCCGGACGCTAAACGATACAATGCTTACTCTCTTGTCCACCCCAGAACTAAAACCTTATAATAATCGAATAAGAATGTATCATGCTTATTTCATTTCAGACTCTCCAAAACATTACTATATTGCTTAATCTCAAATCATATGATTCTTGCTGACTCAGAGTACTTGAGAAAAATACACACACACACACACACACACAAAATTCCAAAAAAGATTGGATAAAATTTCTTCCAAGGGTAGTGGTGTGGTGGATACCTATCCAGTGATTTTCATTCTCACATGTTACATACAAAGCCTCAACCTTATCCTTTCATAAATATCTCTTCCTTTTGTTTCAAACATTTTTTTATCTTCTTTGTCGGACCAGTGAGTGATTTGAGGCCGTTGGATTATCAATTATTGAGTCAATAAAACTAAAATCTTACGACCTAAGTGAAAGAAAAATAATTCTTCTCTGTTTTGGCTATAAATAAAGCATATACTGTTCCAAAACAGAACCAAAATATCTAAAATCACTAAACCAATCTTTCTTACACAAAGAAAGAAAATGCAGGGAGCTCTTTACATCAAACCAACCATTCTACTTCCTCTTCCTTCTTCTTCAGTTTCTTCTCCAAAGTTCAGTCTTCTTCTTCCTCACGCAACTAAAGCTTCAAGACTCTCATCTCTCAGATCAAACAACGCATCATCATCATCTCCTTCAACATCTGATCCTAACACCATCGACTACAACTCCTCCATCCTTTCGTAAGTCCTTAGATCACTACTTCCCCCTCTTCTCAACTCTACTACTGACTCGTTAACATCTTTATTATTGTACTTAGTGTTTTCCCAGCTGAAGCATGCGAAGTAATCAGCGGATACGCTTGTTCTGCTGACATTTACCCTGAAGTCAAGCTCGAATCAAAGCCCGTCTCACGCCCCGTGGTTTCAGAGCCTGTTGACAGAGAATACGAAGAGTATAACAACACCAAAACGTAAAACTTCACTTTTTAAAAAAACCCTTTTCATTTTCTTAACCTCTGTTTCAATTTTAAAATCTCTGATTTTGTGTGTTTCTTGTGACTACTTAGCGTTTTCCGCGAAGAGGCCTGCGATGATCTTGGTGGAGAATTCTGTGAACCTGACTATCAAAAAGATGCCAATTAGAAGAAACAATATTTTTATGTGATGTTGTGAATACAATGTGTTTGTATCTTTACAAAGTCTCTAATAACCACCCCCTTAATTTATGAAATCTAGCTTCTTACTAGCTAAATCAAGATTGAACTTATGAATCAGGGACCAGAGTTCCCAAACTTACATCAAACAGTAAACGTTTGAATACTTGATAAAAGGGGCTAGATCAAAGCTCAGCTCTTTAGTTACCTTGAAAATAACGTCAAATTAGTAATAATATTAATGAAAATTAGTAAACATAATAATAATAATAAGGGTGAGTTACTAGAATATTGCATAAAAGTTTCCTTATTACAAAAGTAACATACAATTGTTTGTAATGACTAGACTAACACCTTGTACCTATACTACCTCTGAAACTAGTGTTGAGAAAAAACGTAATTACGGCTAATGCCATTAGAAAAAAAAAAAAACATTGGAAGTTGGGACTAAGTCTACCGATCCTTTGATGGTAGATTTATACACGTGGACTGATTAAAGGTGTACGTCAGATATTTTTGGTACACTTAGTTGTAGTCTTGGTACACTTATCGGTCACTGTAGATGGTACACTTAGTTGTAGTGTTGGTACACTTATCGGTGGACGTACATGAAATCGATTCG